>NC_035436.2:194815741-195055251 GCF_002127325.2 Helianthus annuus | reverse complement strand
TCTGACCCTTAGTTGATGATAACCCGACCTTAAGTCGATCTTGGAGAAGTAGCTTGCTCCTTGCAGCTGATCGAATAGATCATCGATCCTTGGTAAAGGATATCTATTCTTTATGGTAACTTTATTCAGTTCTCTATAGTCGATGCACAACCGCATCGATCCGTCCTTCTTCTTTACAAATAGGACAGGAGCTCCCCAGGGAGATGAACTAGGTTTTGATAAAACCTTTCGCCAGTAGTTTCATCCAACTGGGTCCTCAGTTCTTTCATTTCCGTTGGCCCTAATCTGTAAGGTGCTCTTGCTATCGGAGCTGCTCCAGGAACGATGTCAATTCTGAACTCCACTTGTCTATCTGGTGGCAAACCAGGTAGTTCTTCAGGAAAAACCTCGGGGTATTCAGAAATGACAGGAAGATCCTCGATCTTCGGCTTTGATTCTTCAATTATCACCTGAGCCATGTAAATTACACAGCCCCTGTTCAAACACCTTGAAGCTTTCAGCATAGATACGTCTTCGGGCAATCCGTAATGCGTATCCCCTCGAATGGTAAGAGATTCACCACTCGGAGTTCTTTAAAACTATTTGTCTCTTGCCACAAATGATTTGGGCCTGGTTATGGGATAACCAGTCCATGCCTAGCACGACGTCAAAACCCGCCAGTTTGAAAGGAAGTAGAGATAAAGGAAAAGAATGGTTCCTAATGGATATTCACATCCTTCTAGAACGGTAGAGACGGTTTCTATCGTGCCGTCTGCCAACTCTACTTCGTAATTTACGTCTAGGGTTTTGATTGGCATATTTAGTAGTTGGCAAAATTTCTGGTCTACAAAGGACTTGTTAGCGCCAGAATCGAACAGTACTCTTGCAAATATATTATTTACGAGAAAAGTACCTGTAAGCACATTGTCGTCCTTGACCGCTTCCTTTGCATCCAAGCGAAAAATTCTCGCATTTGATTTCTTCGTTTCTTCCGCCTTCTTGGCATACTTCGGGCAATTGCTCTTTATGTGCCCCTTTTCGTTACAATTATAGCAGGTTGCGTCCTTTATCTTTTTGCACTCCACTGTCTTATGCTCCTTGGACTTGCATAGCCCACAGGGTGGAGTCCTTTGTTGCGACTGTGAACTAGACGCAAACCTACACTTCCCGGAGTGAGGTTTCTTGCAGACCTTGCAGTAAGGTCTTCCATCAGATTGCCCCTCCTTCCTTGCCTCCGACCCTTTCTTGCCCTCACCGTTTCCACGGTGCTTTTTACCGGACTTTTGTGAGGTATCATCCTCACGCTTTCGCTTTTCAGCCTCCTTGCTCCTTTGTGCCCTCAGACGGACAGCATCAAGTGTAAGAGACAAGGAGAGGTCAGTAACTGACCTGAAGGTCGTTGGCCTAGAGGCTTTTACGCTGGCCTTGATCGCCGGCTCTAAGCCCCCAATGAATCGGGCAATCCTTCGTGGTTCTGGTGTCACAAGATATGGCACCAGTCGTGACATAGTGTTAAAACTAGTCAGATATGCTTGACAATCCAGGTTTGTCATCACTAGTGAGACAAAATCTGCCTCAATCTTCTCAACCTCGTGCTGAGGGCAGTAGTTTTCTTTTATGAGGGTAATAAACTCCCCCCATGACATCTTGTACAAGGCAGACTTACCTGAAGCCTGCACCAGAGCTCTCCACCACGCCAGGGCCTCGCCCTTGAATGACTGGGACACAAACTTAACCACGTCCCTCTCAGCGCACCCGCTGATGTCCACAATCGTGTCCATCTCGTCCAGCCAGGTTATACAGTCAACCGCACCTTTCTCCCCTGTAAATTCACGGGGCTTACATGATACAAAGTATTTGTAGGTGCAACCCTTAGCACTGGACGCATCAGTGTATTCTCTATCGCGATGAACGCTGTGCTCAGTAGACGAATGCTTGTCGTCATCTTTCTTGGGTTCAGAGGGTGGTTTGGAGTGTGTCTTTGGTTTAGAGGGTGGTTTTGACACAGATCTGCCTTGAGACTCAGTATGTTGACGATCAATAGCTGCCTGGACAGCATTGTTGATCAGAGCCTTTAGCTGTGCGCCTGTCAAATGTACTGACGCATTGTCATAGTCATCTTCATTCGTGTGGCTGTTCTCTCCATTGGGATCCGCCATTGTAACTTGAATCTGTTACAGAAGATAACAAAATTTTACTTTAGGAGATTATTATGTGATTGTCTTTTATGACAATTTGTCAACCATGGTACAGAGACCATATTCGGTTAACTTATCATCTCATTATATTAAATATTAGGATTTGAATATATCCTATATTAACTATATAAATAGTATTGGCGGCATAAAGCCTAATCATGATGATGTTTTATAACATTAGCCGAGATTCCCGAGAATCAAAGGCATAGAGAGTTGAACCGTAGTTCTTTTATCTCTTTCTGACAGAGAGTCATAGACTACTACTGCCTTTTGTCTTATAAGACAATTATTATGGCCCATAGGCACTACACCTCTAATGGATGTTTTGATAATATTGGCCCGTAGGCACTACATCACTAATGGATGTTTTAATAATTCTGGCCCGTAGGCACTACATCACTAATGGATGTTTTAATAATACTGGCCCGTAGGCACTGCATCACTAATGGATGTTTTTATAATATTGGCCCGTAGGCACTGCATCACTAATGGATGTTTTTATAATATTGGCCCGTAGGCACTGCATCACTAATGGATGTTTTTATAATATTGGCCCGTAGGCATTGCATCACTAAATAGACGTCTTTATAGTACTGGCCCGTAGGCATTGCATCACTAAATGGATGTCTTTATAGTACTGGCCCGTAGGCATTGCATCGCTAAATGGATGTCTTTATAATATTGACCACCTTCATTGGTGATTTAACCCACGATCTATATATCCTTTTAGTTGGGTTTTGAAATCCTCAAAGGATTATTGTATAAGAATGACGTGCGTGATTATAACGAATCACATCTGCCATGAATGTTAACATGCGTACAGAGGTTAACAGGGAATCAGAATCTTTTCAGCTAGGTCGTACCATCTTGACTGATCTTAAAAGACCCCAAGCTAGGTTTCACCCCCTTAAGATTCTTTATTAGGCAGATCAATATAAAAGGAATGGTTTTGATTTACTTTTATATATTAAAACAAAACTCATAACATACATTCCGAAATTTCAAATACAATTACATATTGCCCTAAACGGGTCTTCCAAATAATACATACCTCCATAGAGGTTTTAAAATAAGTGACAAGTCCACGCAGGGACTAATATAAGATAGGTGTCCATGCAAGGACTAAAGATAAGTCCACGTAGGGACTGAAATACGATAAGTTGTCCACGCAGGGACTTATTTTAAAGTAGAAATTACAGTAGTACTACTATTAAGGGCTAGTGGTCACGTTTCTTCTTTTTGCCCTTTAGTAAATTCGCCAAGCCCTTGAGAAATCCTCGGTGGCTTTTCTTTTCTTCCTCGAACTCTCTCTCCACACGATCTAGTCGATGGAGTATTTCTTCCTGTTCAGGAGGAGAGAATCGTGGTTGTGGCGCTTGATGCGGAACTGGAGGTCTGGGAGGTATTGGATACCCATGAGCTGAGTAGTCCGGTGGTCCCATGTTTCCATGTGCTCCGTCAGGGTAGCGCGCATTATATCTAGCCGACACCACATATGGGTCGCGCTCATAGCCGTAGTTGTATTGTGCTTGTGAACGTTCAAACGGGTTGTAAGCCGTTGGACCTGTGTAAGCAGGTATGGGTTGGTCATACCCAAATGGTGGCGAATTTCGTGCAGTAGGTGCGGAGTTCGCTTCTTGTATAGGACTTGAAGGTCCTTCTTCATGTAGTGGCGGATAGTGGCTACTACTAGAATGTTGAGGAGTGCTGAAGTGGTTACCCCCTACTCCTCGTGTAGACATACGAGCATTTGTCCTCCTACGCCTCGGCGGATCAGGTATAACTGGTTGTGCCGGTGGCGGAGGTGGTGGCGTAACTGCCTCAAAGCGTGAATCCTCAGAGGGATCCTGTGGATGTCTCGGTTGTTGTGTCTGATGAGATGGTGTGTTGTACCACTCATGTCGGTCAAACAAGGCCATAAAGCTGTCTGGGCCTTGATATTGTGGACCATGATATGAAGATCCATCAGATACTTCTATCGGATGCGTGGGCGTACCACGAGCTGGTTCAGTTGGATCCTCATCTTCCTCCATGGGATCTTCAGAAAAGTGGTCTTGTGGCCCTAGCGGAACAAAACCTGAAGGTTCCTGTATGTAGTCAGCCGGATTAAACTGAGCTACGTAGTACGGACTAGGGTCGTCATAATTCCGGTGCGAAACCGAACGTTGTAGAGGTATGAAGGAAGGTTGTGGGTTGTTGGGATTATTTTCTGAATCTGGCCCAAAGGAGTGCCGGTAGGATGGCGTCGAGCTGTGCGAAGTGGAATGCCTCGCTGGTTCGTAAAGATCTCTTCTTCGTTGTGGCTCTTCGCTTCGTGTCATCGAAGGATGTCTTGTACCAGATGGTCCAGCTTCTTGATCGTGATGTGTCACGATTTCTCCTCGGCCTCTTCGTCCCCTTCCTCTTCCTCGAAATATAACAGGTGGCATTTTCCTGCTCCAAAACTTATTAAAAATCAAATCGAAAAATAAAGACAAAAAGGAGTATAAATCCGAATTTGTCCTAGGTTCTTGTCTAGACTCAAGTATGTGCAATTGTGTCACTGAGATTAAACACAATGCCTATTGTGTTTAATTCACTCAATGTTGGCTCTGATACCAACCTGTCACACCCCGATTTCCACGTGTCTCACCGGTGGGCCCGGTGGGGGATTACGTGACGATGTTGGCAACAATATAGTCAAACCACACAATTATATAATGCACAGCGGAAGCATAATTTAAATATATAATTTCAACCTCTGATTGTAATATCAAAATGTATTACAGAAGTTGAATATCCACAGTGGATCGTAAATACAGATAAAGTATTGTTCCATTAGATACTGCAATCAAGCTTGCGAGGCTTATCCCGACGCTAGGGAGCTAATACCAGCCAATTACGTTTAGGTACCTGCACTTAATCTTTTTGGGGAAAATACGTCAGTTTACACTGGTAAATACATTCAACTGACACATTTGAAAATGTTTATTAAAATTGATTTGAATGCACAAGGCACAAACTCTTTTATAACTTGGGAAAATTCATAATGATCTTGTGAACGTTTTACATGTTCTTTTATGCGTTCAGTAGCCCGGGTCGTGCCGGGTTAAAGATTTATAGACACACCACGTTCGCGTAAAACCGTAGTACAGAAACCAACGGCTACGTCTTTTAGTTTTAATGTCGACACTTTATACCGGGTGTACGCCTACACCGGGATGTCGATGGTCGTGGCCATTTCGTAAAATGATGCCGAGGATATCCGGGACAACGGTCATTAAACCCCCCAAAGGCTTATAAGCAACAAAACTGTTTAAATGAGCCAATCATATTATTTAGTTATCCACCTAAGCGATGGATGAATATAATGCTCAATTAAGCGGTATTAATATACCGTAACCCAAGCCCATATAGGGGAAATAAGTCAAAAGTATTTACCTTTGCAAGTATTAATCCTTAATTTAGATCAAGTCACCGATAGCTTTTACTGGGGCTCCTAATCTGGAACGAAGGTTTTAATTAACCTCTTGGAATCCTAACGGTCCTTGTATTAGCCGTAGCTTAAACCGGTTGATTCCGATATATATGGATATGGTTAATTCGCACGAAAAGGCGAAAACCGAGAGTGGAGTATGATTTGGACCCAACAAGTTCAAAGACTTGTTTTATATGGGTTTATAGTTCATACTCTGGATTTTGGGGTTCAAATAATGTAATTTGACCCATATCGGCTATTGCACGAAAACTAGTTCCATGAGCCGTACCGTGTGCGCAAATAGGCGAAACGGTTAACCATAAGTGTCCTACGCTTATTTCCTAAGTCAATATGCCTTAAAAGTATTTTGGTATCAGTAGGATACCTTCCGTAATGCCCGTAACGAGTTTAAGTTAATATTATGCCCCGTAGGGGCTTTTCGGTCATTTTAAAGACTTTAAAAGGGATTTTCGAGTTCTACAGGAAATCTGAGTTTCCCGAACAGTTTATAAAGCTTAAAATACTTTATTTATTATTTAAAATCAGTAGCAACTGGAATCGGGTCAAAAGACCTTGTAGAACTCCTGTTTTGGCCAAAAAGGGCATATTCGGTATTTACCGAACCGTAGCCATAACCGCAGGTTATGAGCAAGGTAAAAATTATTAAAAATCTTTAAAATTCCCAAAATATTATTTTACCACAGTGGGTAAAAGTTTTGGTGCCGAAAACTTGGGTTAGATGAGCGTTATGCTAATTGCGCCGTTAATTACAAAACTTTTCTTAAAAGTGCGCCTTTTAGCATAACTCTCATTCTAGACCTTGGATTGACGTGAAACTTCAGGGACATGCTTATAATTTAATAAGCAAGGTTTTGGTCCGTTCACGTGTCCGAAATACTCGTTTTAATTTTAAAAGGCCGTTACGGTCAACTTTTAGGCGAATGACGGAATTGCGTAAAAGACTCGGGTAACTCATGAACCGACCACAGAGGCTTATACCAACATGTGACCTGGTCCTAAGAGAGTCCTAAGGTATATTTATACCTCACTAAAACGGGTCAGAACTGAAGTCAAAGCAAAAGTCAAACTTTTGCGACTTTCGGCTCCGAACCGGTTCTACATAGTAAATGATCGATTCAAACGAGCGCAAACAGGTTTATATACTTATTATCATGTTTTATGATTATCAAAACAGGTTCCATAACATATATATTACAGATTATGCATAAATCGCTAAAATAGCTTTCTGTTGACTTTTTAACCGCACGTTTGACTCGACATTTGACATAGTTAGAGTGGTGATCAGGGGGAACCATTTTAGAGGTTTAATACCCACATAAATACCAACTCATAACCATTTTTGATTCGTCATAAGACTGAACCATTTGCAAGATATTGCAATGACAACCGCTAGTTACGACGGTTGCGTTTATGAGCCATAACTAAGGAAATGTGACACCAAAAAGGGTTAGATCACTTACAGAGGTTGTGTTCTTGCTTATGGAACTTCAGAGAAGTCTTGAGAGCTTGAGAGGTGATTAGTAGAAGTGTTTTTGAGTGTGTGAATGTTATGAGCCAAAGAGGCCTATTTATAGTCACACAAGACCCTCAAGATCATTACACAACATGCTATAACTGATCATGGATCATGGGCAGGTGTCCCTAAGGGGTATGGGTCGTGTAGGGGGCACCCATGCTGCCATAATTGATCAAATGATCGTTCAAGAGCTCAAAAGTCAAGAAACTACAAAGTTTCTGCATCTGGGCACTTTACGCGACCCGCATGGACATTCCATGCTTCTTTTACGCGGGTCGCCTAAAGTTCATATAACAGACGCGTTGTTTAAGAGGCTCGCGGCCCGCCTCAACTAAACCTTAAACTTCACGCGGGTCGCCTAAGGTTATATTTTCTGAATTTTTCAAATCTTTTATAATGATTACAGAATCGGGCCATTAATAACGAAATCTTTCGTAATGATTTGCCTGACCTTTCGGATTTGAAGGGGTAACTTTGCGGTTTGGCCCTCGGTTATTTACCGATAGGGGCCTCGTGTTAATTACCCGCGTTATTAAGTCCCCGGTTTATTTATTAATTATATTGGAAAGCCTTAACTTTCACTGTTGACGCTTTTAACCCTTCTTCTACGAATTCGATCGTAACTTACTCGTTTCATATCGAAACTTCGCGGAATTCATATATATTATTTTAGTGAGGGTATAATACCGTTACAAAGTCTTTGGAACGTTAAAGGGTCACTCAGAGGTATTATTAAACATGTTGACACAGTTAACCCCTGTAGTTTGTAATCTCTCACTTTCTTCCGCGTTTTATTTTTGTACGATCTATAATTTATTCGTTTGAAGGTTTAAGCATTATTTAGGGATACTATACAGTATATTTACCCTTGTTGACATTTATAACCCTCGAATTTATATACTTTCAAGGTTTGTCAAAATTAGTCCTTTATTTATTACAGATGCCACGTGTAAACAAATGACACGTGTTAACACATCATTGGACACAAAATTTCGAGGTGTTACAGTTAAAGTTGGATTTAGATATGCCTTAGGACTCTCTTAGGACCAGGTTACATGACGGTATCACCCTCTGTGACCGGTTCGTCGTTGTCCAAGTCTTTTACACATTTCCGTTAAATGCTTAAAAGTTGACCGTAACGCCCTTTTTAAATTAAAACGAGAATTTTGGACATGTGAAAGGATCATAACCTTGGTTACTGATTTCTAAGCATGTCCCTAAAATTTCACGTCAATCCGAGATCCAGAATATGAGTTATGCTAAATAGCGCAATTAAAGAAAACTTTTGTAATAAACGGCGCAATTAGCATAACGCCTATCTAAACCCGGATTTCGACACCAAACCTTTTACTCACTGTTGTAAAATAATATTTTGGGATTTTTAAAGATTTTTAATTATTTTTAACCTGCTCATAACCTGCGGTTATGGCTACGGTTCGGTAAATACCGAATATGCCCTTTTTGGCCATAACTTGAGTTCTACAAGGTCTTTTGACCCGATTCCAGTTGCTACTAATTTTAAATAATAAATAAAGTATATTAGACTTTATAAACTGTTCGGGAAACTCAAATTTCCTGTAGAACTCTAAAACCTCTTTTATAATCTTTAAAAAGACCAAAATACCCCTACGGGGCATAATAACAACTTTAACTCGTTACGGGCATTACGGAAGGTTTCCTACTGATACACAACCTCTTTAAGGCATATTGACTTAGGAAAACAGTGTAGGACTCTTACGGTTACCCGTTGCGCCTATTGCGCGCACGGTTCGGCGTATGTAACTAGTTTACATAAATTAGCCGATACGGGTCAAACCATATTGTTTTGACCCCAAAATCCAGAGTGTGAATATTAAACCAATATAAAACAAGCCTTCAAACTTGTTGGGTCAGAATCACATTCCATTCCCGGTTTTCGCCTTTCACGCGATTAAACCGTATCTATCCTTTGAAACTGACCGGTCTAGGCTACGGCTAATATAAAGACCCGTTAGGATTCTAATAGGTTATTTTAAAACCTTCGTTCTAGATTAGGAGACCAGTAAAAGATATCTGTGATTTAATCAATAAAGGACTATACTCGCAAAGGTAAATACTTTTAACTTATTTTCCGTTATACGGGCTTGGGTTACGGTATATATAAAATACCGCTTGATCGAGCATCAAATCTTCCATCGTTTGGTGGTTAATTGAATAATTTGATCGGCTCGTTTAAACAGTCTTGTTACTTAAAAGCCTTTGGGGGGTTAATGACCATGTCCCGTATATCCTTGGCAGCATTTTACGAAATGGCCACGACCTTGACATTCGGGTGCAGGCGTACACCCGGCATTGTGTCCATAATTATAAAGGCATAGCCGTTGGTTACCCGCCACGGTGTTATATGCTATGTGGTGTGTCTATTGATCTTTAACCCGGACTAGATCCGGGCTACCGAACGCAAAAGGAACATGTAATTCGTTCACAAGATTATAATATTAAATAATTCTCCCAAGTTATAAAAAAGTTTGTGCCTTGTGCATTCAAATCAATTTTAATAAACATTTTACAAAAGTGTCGGTTGAATGTATTTACCAGTGTAAACTAACGTATTTTCCCAAAAAGTTTAAATGCAGGTACTAAACGAAATCGGCTGGCTATAGCTCCTTAGCGTCTTAGAGAGTCTCGCAAGCTCTTGATGCCTTGTCTGTTGAACAATACTTTTTATTATTTTGATCCCCCTGTGGATACCATTCGACTATTTGTGATACACTCGCTATTACAATCAATGGTTGAATTATATTTATCTTTATGCTTTCGCTGTGCATTCATATAATTGTGTGGTTTGACTATATTGTTGCCAACTACGTCACGTAATCCCCCACCGGGCCCACCGGTGATACACGTGGAAATCGGGGTGTGACAGGTTGGTATCAGAGCCAACATTGAGTGAATTAAACACTATCCTAATGTGTTTAATCTCAGTGACACAATTGCACATACTTGAGTCTAGACAAGAACATAGGACAAATTCGAATTGTTATTCCAAGTTTGTCTTTTTATTATTATTGTTATTTAAAGTTTTAAATGCAGGAAATATGGCACCTGTAATTTTCCGAGGAAGAGGAAGAGGAAGAAGAGGCAGAGGAGAGATCGTTACTCACCATGATCACGAAGCTGGACCTTCAAATATGCGAGCTCCTTCGACCACAAGGAGTGAAGAACCATAAAGACGGAGAAACCTTTTCGAACCTGCGAGACATTCTACCTCGCACAGCTCGACGCCATCGTATCGTCACTCGTTCGGGCCAGATTCCGAAAATGATCCCAATAACCCTCAACCCTCCTACATGCCTCTACAGCGTTCGGTATCGCACCGTGCTTTTGACGACCCCACTCCTTACTTCAGGGGCCAGTTTAACCCAACAAATTACATTCAGGAACCTGCAGGCTTTGTTCCGTTAGGACCACAGGATCACTTCCCAGAAGACCATATGGATGAGGACACTGATCCAATCGAACCTGCTCGTGGTACGCCCACACATCCTATCGAGATCTCAGATGGATCTTCTTTTCATGGCACACCTTATCAAGGGCCAGATAGCTTTCAAGCGCTGTTCAACCAGCACGAGTGGTACTTCACACCCTCCCATCAAACATCGCAACACGAGCAGCAACAACAACAAGATCCCTCCGAGGATCCACGTTTCGTGGCAGTTACGCCACCACCACTGCCACCGGTTCAACCAGTAATGCCTGATCCGCCGAGGCGTAGAAGATCGGGTGCTCGTATGTCCACCCGAGGAGAGGAATTCCACTTCAGCACCTCTCGACACTCTAGTAGTAGCCACTACCCGCCACTACAAGAAGAAGGACCTTCAAGTCCAGTACAGGAGGCGAACTCCACACCCGTTGCACCATCTTCGCCACCATTTGGGTATGACCACCCAATACCTGCATACACGGGTCCGACGGCATACAACCCGTTCGAACCATCATCGCACGCGCATTACAATTACAACTATGAGCGCGACCCATATGTGGTAGCGGCTAGGTATAATGCCCGCTATCCCGACGGAGCTTTTGGAAACATGGGGATACCGGACTACTCAGCTCATGGGTATCCAGCACCTCCTAGACCTCCAGTTCCGTAACCGGCGCCACAACCACGTTTTTCTCCGCCCGAACAAGAAGAAATCCTCCACCGCTTAACTCGTGTGGAAAGGGATTTCGAGGAAGAACGAAAGAACAACAGGGGATTCCTTAAGGGTCTAGCGAACCTGTTGAAGGGCAAGAAGAAGAAACGCGACCATTAGTCCTTATATATGTTCTAATGTAATGTCTATTTTAAATAAGTCCCTGCGTGGACGTTTATCGTATTTCAGTCCCTACGTGGACTTATCCTTTAGTCCCTGTGTGGACACTTATCTTGTATTGGTCCTTGCATGGACTTGTCTCTTTATTAAACTCTATGTAGGTATGTACTAGTTTAAAAGTCCCGTTTAGGGCAGCGTGTAATCGTATTTGAAATTTTGGAATGTTATGTTATAATTTCATTTTTGTTATTACTATATATGAAATAAATCAAAATCATTCCTTTTAAATTAAATCTGCCTAATAAAGAATCTTAAGAGTGAAACCTAGCCAGGTGTCTTTATAAGATCCGGCCAAGATGGTAAGACCTGATTAAAAGATTCAGAATTCCCAGTTAACCTCTGTAATCATGTTAACGTTCATGGCAGATGTGATTCGTTAAAAATCGCACGCGTCATTCTTATATAAGAATCCTTCTAAGGATTTCAAAGCCCAAATTAATGATATAATAAATCATGGGTTAAATCATCAATGAAGATGGTCACTTGTTAAACATCCATTAGCGATGTAGTGCCTACGGGCCGAATTATCAAACATCCATTAGTGATGTAGTGCCTATGGGCCATAATCGTTGTCATAATAAGACAAAAGACAGTGGTGGTCTATGACTCCCTGTCAGAAAAGGGAAAAGAACTACGGTTCAAACCTTCGTACCTTGATTCTCTGTAATCTCGGCTAATATTATATAACGTCCTCGTGACTAGGCTTTAATGCCACTAGCAATGTTAACTGTAATTAGGATAAGTATGTTCAAATCCTAAATGAAAGTGAGTAACAAATTAACCAGATATGGTCTCTGTTACCATGGTTAATGAATTGCCATAAAAGACAATTCAATAATAAACTCCTAAACAAAATTTTCGTTATCTTCTGTAACAGATTCAAGTTACCATGGCTAATCCTAATGGAGAAAATAGTCATACAAGTGAAGATGAATATGATAATGCCCAAGTACATTTAACGGGCGCTCAATTAAAAGCTCTCGTCGACAACGCTGTTCAGGCAGCCCTAGATCGGCAATACACCGAATCTCGGAGCAGAACCGTATCCAAACCACCTTCCAAGCCGAAAACACACTCAAAATCCCACAGCAAACCCCTGTCAAATCCCAAGAAGGACGACGATAATCACTCGTCCAATGAAAACAGTGTTCGTCGTGAAAGGGAGTATACTGATGCATCTCGTGCCAGGGGCTGCACCTACAAGTACTTTGTGTCTTGTAAACCCCGAGACTTCATGGGGGAAAAAGGTGTCGTCGATTGTATGACGTGGCTGGATGAGATGGACACCGTGGTGGACATTAGTGGCTGTGCGGAAAGGGATGTGGTAAAGTTTGTGTCGCAATCGTTTAAGGGCGAGGCCCTGGCTTGGTGGAGGGCGCTGGTTCAGGCCTCGGGAAAAGCTGTGCTATACAGCATGACATGGGAGGAATTCATTACTCTCATCAAAGAAAATTACTGCCCTCAACATGAGGTGGAAAAGATTGAATCCGATTTTGTGTCATTGGTGATGAAAAACCTCGACTGCCAAGCTTACCTAACGAGCTTTAACACGATGTCTCAGCTGGTTCCATATCTGGTAACCCCGGAGCCAAGGAGAATCGCTCGTTTTATCGGGGGGTTAGAACCCGAAATAAAGGCAAGTG
Source organism: Helianthus annuus (assembly GCF_002127325.2). NCBI lineage: Eukaryota > Viridiplantae > Streptophyta > Magnoliopsida > Asterales > Asteraceae > Helianthus > Helianthus annuus. The sequence goes on along the minus strand of NC_035436.2, from coordinate 195,042,082 downwards.
TGAAGGCCTCTCGGCCAACGACCTTCAGGTCTGTAACTGACCTCTCTTTGTCCCTCACGATGGACGCGGTCCGACTGAGATCGCTGAGGAACAAAGAGGCCGAGAAGAGGAAGCGTGAGGACGATACCTCACGAAGGTCGGGCAAGAAACACCGTGGGAACGATGATGGCAAGAGAGGGACAGAGTCGAGGAAAGATGGGCAGCAATCTGGAGAGAAGCCCAAGTGCAAAAACTGCCAAAAGTATCACTTTGGGAAATGTAGACTTGGGTCGAACTCATAGTCTCAGTCAAGGTCGTATACTTATGGACTGTGCAAGTCCAAGGACCACAAGACTGTGGACTGCAAGAAGATAAAAGATGTGACCTGCTACAACTGCAATGACAAGGGGCACGTTAGAAGCAACTGCCCCAAATACGCCAAGAAGCCGGAAGAAGCCAAAAAGAATAATGCAAGAGTCTTCAAGATGGATGTGAAGGAAGCTTTGCAAGACGATAACGTAATCACAGGTACTTTTCTCGTAAATAATATCTTTGCAAGAGTACTTTTTGATTCAGGCGCTGATAAGTCCTTTGTAGACCAAAAATTTTGCAAATTGCTGAATATGCCTGTCAAAACCTTAAATGTGAAATACGAGGTAGAGCTAGCAGACGGCACAGTAGAAACCGTCTCCACTATAATAGATGGATGTGTGATATCCATTAAGAACCACTCTTTTCCTCTATCTCTACTTCCCTTCAAACTGGCTGGTTTTGACATAGTTCTGGGTATGGACTGGTTATCCCACAACCAGGCCCAGATCGTCTGCAACAGAAAACATATAGTGCTAAAAACTCCGACTGGTGAATCGCTTACCATTCGAGGAGATACGCAGTACGGATTGCCCGAGAACGTAACGATGCTCAAAGCTTCAAGATCTTTGAAAAGAGGCTGTGTCATCTACATGGCACAAGTGATTATTGAAGAGCCCAAACCAAAGATAGAAGATATTCCCGTCATTTCGGAGTATCCAGAAGTTTTCCCCGAAGACCTACCTGGGTTGCCACCAGATAGGCAAGTGGAATTCAGAATCGATATCATCCCTGTAGCAGCTCCTATTGCTAGGGCACCTTACAGGCTAGCGCCAACCGAAATGAAGGAATTGAGGACCCAGCTGGATGAACTGTTAGCGAAAGGTTTCATCAAGCCTAGTTCATCTCCCTGGGGAGCACCTGTCCTGTTTGTTAAGAAGAAGGACGGATCGATGTGTCTGTGCATCGACTATCGTGAACTTAATAAGGTCACGATAAAGAATAGATATCCATTGCCAAGGATCGACGATTTGTTTGATCAATTACAAGGGGCTAGTTATTTCTCAAAGATCGACTTGAGGTCGGGCTACCATCAGCTGAAAGTCAGAGATGAAGACGTACATAAAACAACATTTAGGACTCGCTACGGTCACTACGAGTTCCTAGTGATGCCTTTTGGGCTCACAAATGCACTGGCTGCGTTCATGGATCTCATGAATCGCGTCTGCAAGCCGTACTTAGACAAATTTGTCATCGTGTTCATCGACGACATTCTTATATACTCGAAGAACAAAGCTGACCATGAGAAACACCTACGATGTATTCTCAAATTGCTGCATCGCGAGAAACTCTATGCCAAATTCTCTAAATGCGAATTCTGGCTACGAGAAGTCCAATTTCTTGGACATGTCGTAAGCGAGCGTGGTATCCAGGTGGATCCCGCTAAAGTAGAGGCGGTCATAAATTGGCAAGAGCCAAAGACGCCTACCGAAATTCGTAGTTTCCTGGAATTGGCAGGATACTACAGGAGATTTATTGAAAAATTTCTCAAGGATTGCTGCGCCCTTAACTTCTCTAACCAAGAAGAAGATAAAATTTGTTTGGGGCCCTAAGCAGCAAGAATACTTTGATATTCTGAAGCAAAGGCTGAGCAACGCTCCGGTGCTGACGCTACCGGAAGGTACCGAGGAGTTCGTAGTTTACTGCGACGCGTCACACACTGGCATGGGGTGTGTGCTCATGCAGAAAGGCAAGGTGATTTCCTATGCTTCGAGACAGTTAAAGGTGCACGAAAAGAATTACACCACTCATGACTTAGAACTGGGTGCCGTTGTGTTCGCACTAAAACTGTGGAGACATTATCTGTACTAAATCAAGTTTGTGATCTATCCAGATCACAAGAGCCTTCAACATTTGTTTAATCAGAAGGAATTAAACATGAGGCAACGCCGCTGGATGGAAACCTTAAATGATTATGATTGTGAAATCAGATATCATCCCGGCAAGGCGAATGTAGTCGCTGATGCCCTGAGCCGGAAAGAAAGGATGAAACCCATCCGAATCAATGCTAAGAGCATTGAAGTAAAGAATAATCTGATTGAAAGGGTGTTAGCTGCACAGAGAGAAGCTGTGTTGGAAGCTAACTATCCTAAGGAGAAGCTGGGAGTGACTGAGGAGCAGTTAACTCTTAGCAAGGATGGAATTTTGCGATTAAATGGGCGGATATGGGTTCCAATTTATGGAGGACTACGAGATGTTATCCTCCAGGAAGCCCATAGTTCCAAATATTCTGTCCATCCTGGAGCAGATAAAATGTATCAGGATCTAAAGGCAAATTATTGGTGGATAGGCTTGAAAAAGTCTGTAGCCGCCTATGTAGCTAAATGCTTAACTTGTGCGCAAGTCAAGGCTGAGCATCAAAAGCCATCTGGCTTACTACAACAGCCTGAACTTCCTGAATGGAAATGGGAATGTGTAACTATGGATTTTATCACCAAGTTACCCAAGACGAGCAAAGGAAACGACACAATATGGGTTATAGTCGATAGACTGACTAAGTCAGCTCATTTCTTACCCATCAAGGAGACTTATAGCTCCGACACATTAGCCCAGTTATACATAGATAAGATTGTAGCCTTACATGGCATACCTGTGTCTATTATCTCTGATCGAGATACTAGATACACGTCTCATTTCTGGAAAAGCTTCCAGCAATCTTTGGGCACCCGTTTGAATTTTAGTACGGCTTACCATCCTCAGACAGACGGTCAGAGTGAGCGTACTATTCAAACGTTAGAAGACATGCTGCGTGCATGTGCTATCGATTTAGGTGGTAGTTGGGATAAGAACCTACCACTAATCGAATTCTCCTACAACAATAGCTACCATACCAGCATAAAGGCTGCGCCTTTCGAGGCATTATACGATAGAAAGTGTAGATCGCCTGTTTGTTGGGCGGAAGTTGGAGAGGTCCAATTATCAGAGCCAGAGATAGTCTTCGAAACAACGGACAAGATTGTCCAGATTCGAGAGCGTCTCAAAGCTGCCCGTGATAGGCAGAAAAGCTACACTGATCCAAAGCGTAAGGATTTTCACTTCGAGGTAGGTGAAAAAGTGTTACTAAATGTATCACCCTGGAAGGGGGTGATGCGCTTCGGTAAGAAGGGCAAACTGAGCCCAAGATACATAGGACCTTTTGAGGTTATCGAACGTGTCGGGTCAGTTGCCTATAAGTTGAACTTACCGAAAGAGCTCAATGTAATTCACAATGTGTTCCACATCTGCAATGTGACAACTCGAATTTCCAAGATTTCTATTTCACAATTAATTGCTACGGAATTGTATGTGTTTTAAATATAATGAAGTGTATTGTGTGATTATGCATGGTCATGTATTACTTGTGAATGATTCGACAAATACTTAAATGAGGTGGTGAAACTGTAAATTGTAGAACTTGTGCATGAAATATGTGATAGATAATTCCTTAGGGTGTTTTGTACGAATAGTGAAACTTCAACAACTTAAAACCCTAATCTCCTTCCCTAATCATTCACTAATCATTCTCACACAAGAAACCAAGGCACGTATTTCACTTTCTCTAGCAATTATCATCACCAAGAGATTCATCACTTTTGATTTCACATTTCTCTAGAATCATTCAAGGTAATCGTTAATCATTGGTTTTTGTTAATTGTTGATTGCTTCATTCATGCTAAACCCTAGTTCTCATTTGATATTCTCTGCTTATAGATTTAGCCTGATTTGTTGAGAAATGAATAAGAATAATATGAATTCAATTGCATGATGATCTAGAGGCATGATATGTTTAAACTGTTGATGATTGATTCTGTTTCTGCACAAGGAGAATGTGTGAAATTAGGGTTTTGAAACCAAGAACGTGACTGCTGAATATACGAAACGTAACTGTTATGATCACATTGAACGTATGATTGATGTATTGTCTGAGTTTGTAACGTGTATAATAGTCTGAGTTTCTTGAAGCTAGCATGTCTGAGTTTATTATGTGATGACACCTAGTCCGACTTTATGATCCTTGCTTGGTCCGAGTTTCATCACTCCATGTTTTGCCTGAGTTTATTGCTATAACATCCAAGGTCCGAGTTTGTTGAATGAGTGTGGACCGAGTTTAAGATGTGTACTATGGTCCGAGTTTAATTAAAACATGAAGTCCGAAGTTAAGGTCCTAGTTCTATCCGAGTTTATTAAGCAACACATATGTCCGAGTATAAAGAACTCCTATGGTCCGAGTTTAAAGAAGCCACATTGGTCCGAGTTTAAAGAGCCCACTAGTCCGAGTTCTTGAAGTAGATGGGGAGTCCGAGTTTGCTTAACCATGTAAGGTCCGAGTTTAATCCATCTTATTGATGTCCGAGTTTAGTGCCTCCCACATGTCTGAGTTTAGTGCCATGTCCCCTAATCCGACTTTCTAGTAGGGAAGCCCCCCCCCCCTTTATCTTTTGACCGAGTTTTAATACATTATGGCCTGATATGAACTATGATTTCATGTTAAGAGATTTAACTGGGTAGGATGTAACTGGGTAGGTGCATTTCGTTAAATATGTGCAAACTACGTCAACTGATTGTCTGGGAAACTGTAGAGGGTGTTATTGATAAACTACGCTAGATTGAAAGTTAAGTTAAACATGTTAACTCCATTATGACTGTAAAGATGTTAACTCAGTAAACGTGAACAATTGCTAGTGCGTAAATCCTGTTAACTTGGTGAAGTATGTTAACTACATGTTCCTCCTATCGCGCATGAATTATGTGAATACGATGAATTGATTACGTGATGTATGATTCGATATGTATATAAGCGTACGATACTGAAGGTAACTATATGATTCTGCATGCTGCTGTTTACTGCTATATACGACTGTGTGATACTGTCTGATTATGATGTTACGTGTTACTGAATGATGCTGCATGATACGTTACCGTATGTTACTGGTTGAACACCAACGAGTTGTAAACGTAATTGAACGTAAAATACTTACATCGAATCGTGTGCAATATATCCTAGGTCGAGTATAACGGACTTAGAGATTTATAAACCCTAGAAGCAATAACATACCGAGCAAACCAAGGTGAGTTCACACTCCTACTAAGGCATGGGATTCCCGGGTCGTGGGAATGGGATAAAGATTACCATTGACTAAGAACGTATATATGCTTTCCTAGACTATCACCTACCATGGTCCTCGGATGTCAGGACGGTTCCGTAGGTTAGGATAACACCTACGTGGTCATATGCCAATTACTGCCTCGGATGTCAGGCACGCACGTAAAACCTACGTGTACGCATTACTTACTTCTATCCTCGGTTGTGAAGGATACGTGCACCATGGTCCTCGGATGTCAGGACAGTTCCGTAGGTTAGGATAACACCTACGTGGTCATATGCCAATTACTGCCTCGGATGTCAGGCACGCACGTAAAACCTACGTATACGCATTACTTACTTCTATCCTCGGTTGTGAAGGATACGTGCGTAAAACCTACGCACACCCCATACGCGCTACTGTTCTCGGACGAAGAACAGGGATGATACGAGTAGTTGATACGAATAGTCTAGTGGTCACTTAACATGGGAAGCCCCCACCTGTATAACTTGTTATTGGCCCAGTAGAGCCACCCGTTACTTACTGTTACGCACTTACTTACTGTGAACTCGCTCAACTAGTTTGTTGATCATTCTGTTACATGCCTTGCAGATCGTTAGGTACTTGGAGCTTGCACTGGAGAAGCGGGTCGTTGTGGACAAGGATCGTGGTTTCTACGTTGAACTATTATGACATTAAAACTATTAACTATTGTTGGATTATTTACTATGCTTCCGCTACATTTTGAAACTATGGTTATGTTTTGAACACCTATCGTATTGGATGGATGGTTTACATTTATTTCACTTAATATTAATTACATGTTCAATATGATTGGTGGCTTGATCCTGGTCAGTCACGCTCCCAAGCGGTGATACTCCGCAGGTGGATTTTGGGGGTGTGACAGATTGGTATCAGAGCCATTGGTTATAGGGAACTTGGTTTTAATATGGAAAAACGTTTTTATTAAAACCAGACTATAACCAGAACAGTGCTCTCAACGATCCACAACGACGCTTCGCTCCACGTGCAAGACTCGACATCCTAGGTAATAAGGTTTATGTTTGTTACCTGCTTGCTAGAACTGCATAGAACTTTGCTCGTAGTATGCTTACATTACTTTGCTCACTACTTGTTATTGCTTGAGAACACTTACGTGCTTACACTTTTCTGTCATCGCCCTACTCGCGAACCATTCTCACTTACGTTACATTTGCCATAAAGGTCATGGCCGAATATATCAACATGACACAAGCCCAGTTGACGGCTCTCATTAACGAACGAATTGCTGCGGCACTTGCAGCCATACAAGCGGGAGGTCAACACGCTCAGTCCCCTGTTTACACCTTCAAAAATCTCAAGGATTGCCAGCCTTGTACCTTCAGTGGAACTGAGGGGGTTGAAGGCCTCCTCCATTGGTTCGAGAGACTCGAAACTGACTTCGAGGTGCATGATTGCCCTGAGTCACGTAGGGTAAAGTTTGCCACTAGAACACTCGAAGGTGCTGCATTTACCTGGTGGAAAGCACAGGTTCAGATGTTAGGGATGGCAGCTGCTAATGCCACCCCCTGGAACGAGTTCAAGGAATTAATTAAGGAAGAGTTTTGCAGACGAGAGGACATCCACAAACTTGAGGTAGAGTTCCTCAACCTACAGATGGTGGGGTCTGAAATTGAAGCTTATACGAGAAGATCAAACGAGTTAGCCACATTTTGTCCTACTATGGTAGACCCTTCCACTAAACGCATCGAATTGTATCTCAAGGGTCTGGTGCCCGAAATTCAGAATCATATGACCACAGCTAACCTTGGCACTATCCAGCAAGCCATTCGACTGGCTCATCGTCTCACAGACCAGGCTGTAGAACAGAACAAACTACCGAAACGAGCTAAGACTGATACTGCATGTGCTTCTGGAGATAACAAACGCAAGTGGGATGAAAACCCGAGCACGGGATTAATTTTAGTCCAGCCTCTGACGCAGCAGCAAGAGATAGATGACTACCAGAGCCCCAGACAGCAGTTTTCTAGTAGTCATGGGCAGAAAAGATATCGAGGAATTCACCCATGGTGCAACAAATGTAACAGACACCACGGTGGCCAGTGCAACAGGGTTCGTTGTCAGCGGTGTCTCAAGATTGGTCATGAAGCTAAGGATTGTCGAAACTCACGCCCTGTAACTCAAGAACCACAACGACCGCCTCAATCTTCACAGAATCAGCAGCAACAACAAAGTTTTAAAGGATGTTTTCAGTGTGATGCTAAAGATCACTACAAGAGGCATTGTCCACATATGAACCAGGACCAGACTCGGAACCACGACCATGGAAGCAGGGACGACAACGGGGAAAGCGTTGGGGGAAGCAATGGAAACCATGACGCCGGGGCAGCATGTACATGGTTGGTCAGGGAGACGCAATGAACGATATTTGAACTTATAACTTATCTTGGGTTTTCATTATTATGTTTCCGCTACTCAAACAAAGTTTGGTTTGAACATCAATTGTATTGAGTTTTATGAATTATTTTAACTACTATACTCTATGTTTGTCATGATGGATGGTTTGATATTATTGAGCGCACCTGCCGTATTTATGGACCTTATGGACAGGGTGTGCAAACCCTATCTTGACAAGTTCGTCATTGTCTTCATCGACGACATTCTGATCTACTCCAAGAGTCAGGAGGAACACGAGCAGCGCTTACGTCTTATCTTGGAACTTCTTCGAAAGGAGCAACGGTACGCAAAGTTTTCAAAATGCGACTTCTGGCTTCGTGAAGTCCATTTCCTAGGCCATGTGGTGAACAGGGATGGGATTCATATCGATCCATCCACGGTAGATTCGGTCAGGAACTGGCCAGCACCGCGTACACCGACGGAAATACGCCAATTCATGGGTTTGGCGGGGTATTACAGACGATTCATTAAAGACTTTTCGAAGATCGCGCAGCTGCTTACTATGCTGACACAGAAAGGTGTCACCTACCGTTGGGGAGATTCCCAAGAGACCGCTCTTCAGTACCTAAAGGATAGGCTTTGCAGTGCACTTATTTCTCTCATTGCCGGAGGGCACAGATGACTTCGTGGTTTATCGTGACGCATCGATACAGGGTCTTGGTTGTGTGTTGATGCAACGGGATACGGTTAATTGCTTACGCTTCGCGACAACTCAAGATTCATGGACGGAACTACACGACGCACGATTTAGAGCTGGGAGCTGTTGTTTTCGCGCTTAAGATATGGCGACACTACCTGTACGGTACCAGGTGCACGATTTACACCGATCACAGGAGTCTCGAGCATATTCTTAAGCAGGAGGATTTGAACACGCGTCAACGGAGATGGGTTGAACTACTGAACGACTACGAATGCGCCATCAAGTATCATCCAAGCAAGGCCAATGTTGTGGTCGACGTCCTCAGTCGAAAGGACACCCTACCTAAGCGCGTGCGAGCGCTACAGGTTACGATTCAGTCTAGTCTTCCTTCACAGACACGAAACGCTCAGGTTGACGCATTGAAACCAGAACACGTCAGGGCTGAAGCCTTACGCGGATCAAGGTAACGATTAGAACAAAAGGAAGACGACGCCTACTATATGACAGGACGTATTTGGGTCCCACTATATGGCGGCTTACGGGAACTTGTGATGGATGAAGCTCATAAGTCTCGCTACTCGTTACATTCAGGTTCGGATAAAATGTACCACGATATCCGAACTACATATTGGTGGCCTAGCATGAAGGCCCACATTGCAATTTACGTCGGCAACTGTTTGACTTGTGCGAGAGTCAAGACAGAGTACCAGAAACCCTCAGGCCTACTGCAACAGCCTAAGATACCTCAATGGAAATGGGAAGAAATTTCCATGGATTTCGTTACAGGCCTACCTAGATCTCAGCGTGGGAACGATACAATATGGGTAGTCGTGGATCGACTCACCAAGTCTGCACACTTCCTAGCTATAAAGGAAACGGATAAGTTCCCCACTCTCGCAGACATTTATCTTAAAGAAGTCGTTTCGAGGCACGGGGTGCCCACATCCATAATTTCGGATCGGGATGCACGATTCACGTCAGGGCTATGGCAAGCGATGCATAAAGCGTTTGGCTCCCGTTTAGACATGAGCACAGCATATCATCCTCAGACGGATGGGCAGTCTGAGCGCACAATTCAAACTCTTGAAGACATGCTTTAGGCATGTGTTATCGATTTCGGCAACGGCTGGGGAAAAGCATCTCCCATTAGTGGAGTTTTCGTATAATAGCAGTTATCACACCAGCATTCAAACCGCTCCATTCGAGGCATTGTACGGACGTAAATGCCGGTCACCTCTCGGTTGGGCAGAGGTGGGGGATAGTTAGATTGCAGGCCCAGAAATGGTAGTTGATGCTACCGAACGAATTGCACAGATACGGCAACGTAGGGCGGCAACTCGCGATCGCCAGAAAAGCTACGCAGATAAGCGTAGGAAGCCATTGGAATTTTAGGTCGGGGACCGGGTTTTACTCACAGTTTCACCCTGAAAGGGGTGTGGTTAGATTTGGTAAACGAGGCAAGCTCAATCCACGGTATGTTGGACCGTTCGAAATCACTGAAAGAATAGGCCAAGTAGCCTGCAGACTGAAACTACCAGCTGAACTCGGTGCAGTTCACAATGTATTTCACGTGTCGAATCTGAAGAAATGTCTATCAGATGAGACCCTCATAGTTCCTTTTAAGGAACTCACTATCGACGAGCGGTTGCAGTTCGTCGAGGAGCCAATTGAAATCACGGACCGGGATGTTAAGGTCCTCAAACACAAGAGAATCTCTCTTGTTCGAGTTCGTTGGAACTCCCGACGTGGCCCAGAGTGCACCTGGGAACGCGAAGACCAGATGACAGAAAAGTACCCCAGTTATTCGAAACCAATGCAACCACTACTGAGGCTGAAGCTACTACTACTAAATTTCGGGACGAAATTCCAAATCAACGTGGGGATGATGTGACACCCCAGGAAAAAAAAACCAATGAACGATATAACTTACCTAGCTTCCTCAGTGAGTGCGTACCAAATTTCGGGACGAAATTTCTTTTAAGTTGGGGATAATGTGACAACTCGAATTTCCAAGATTTCTATTTCACAATTAATTGCTACGGTATTGTATGTGTTTTAAATATAATGAAGTGTATTGTGTGATTATGCATGGTCATGTATTACTTGTGAATGATTCGACAAATACTTAAATGAGGTGGTGAAACTGTAAATTGTAGAACTTGTGCATGAAATATGTGATAGATAATTCCTTAGGGTGTTTTGTACGAATAGTGAAACTTCAACAACTTAAAACCCTAATCTCCTTCCCTAATCATTCACTAATCATTCTCACACAAGAAACCAAGGCACGTATTTCACTTTCTCTAGCAATTATCATCACCAAGAGATTCATCACTTTTGATTTCACATTTCTCTAGAATCATTCAAGGTAATCGTTAATCATTGGTTTTTGTTAATTGTTGATTGCTTCATTCATGCTAAACCCTAGTTCTCATTTGATATTCTCTGCTTATAGATTTAGCCTGATTTGTTGAGAAATGAATAAGAATAATATGAATTCAATTGCATGATGATCTAGAGGCATGATATGTTTAAACTGTTGATGATTGATTCTGTTTCTGCACAAGGAGAATGTGTGAAATTAGGGTTTTGAAACCAAGAACGTGACTGCTGAATATACGAAACGTAACTGTTATGATCACATTGAACGTATGATTGATGTATTGTCTGAGTTTGTAACGTGTATAATAGTCTGAGTTTCTTGAAGCTAGCATGTCTGAGTTTATTATGTGATGACACCTAGTCCGACTTTATGATCCTTGCTTGGTCCGAGTTTCATCACTCCATGTTTTGCCTGAGTTTATTGCTATAACATCCAAGGTCCGAGTTTGTTGAATGAGTGTGGACCGAGTTTAAGATGTGTACTATGGTCCGAGTTTAATTAAAACATGAAGTCCGAAGTTAAGGTCCTAGTTCTATCCGAGTTTATTAAGCAACACATATGTCCGAGTATAAAGAACTCCTATGGTCCGAGTTTAAAGAAGCCACATTGGTCCGAGTTTAAAGAGCCCACTAGTCCGAGTTCTTGAAGTAGATGGGGAGTCCGAGTTTGCTTAACCATGTAAGGTCCGAGTTTAATCCATCTTATTGATGTCCGAGTTTAGTGCCTCCCACATGTCTGAGTTTAGTGCCATGTCCCCTAATCCGACTTTCTAGTAGGGAAGCCCCCCCCCCCTTTATCTTTTGACCGAGTTTTAATACATTATGGCCTGATATGAACTATGATTTCATGTTAAGAGATTTAACTGGGTAGGATGTAACTGGGTAGGTGCATTTCGTTAAATATGTGCAAACTACGTCAACTGATTGTCTGGGAAACTGTAGAGGGTGTTATTGATAAACTACGCTAGATTGAAAGTTAAGTTAAACATGTTAACTCCATTATGACTGTAAAGATGTTAACTCAGTAAATGTGAACAATTGCTAGTGCGTAAATCCTGTTAACTTGGTGAAGTATGTTAACTACATGTTCCTCCTATCGCGCATGAATTATGTGAATACGATGAATTGATTACGTGATGTATGATTCGATATGTATATAAGCGTACGATACTGAAGGTAACTATATGATTCTGCATGCTGCTGTTTACTGCTATATACGACTGTGTGATACTGTCTGATTATGATGTTACGTGTTACTGAATGATGCTGCATGATACGTTACCGTATGTTACTGGTTGAACACCAACGAGTTGTAAACGTAATTGAACGTAAAATACTTACATCGAATCGTGTGCAATATATCCTAGGTCGAGTATAACGGACTTAGAGATTTATAAACCCTAGAAGCAATAACATACCGAGCAAACCAAGGTGAGTTCACACTCCTACTAAGGCATGGGATTCCCGGGTCGTGGGAATGGGATAAAGATTACCATTGACTAAGAACGTATATATGCTTTCCTAGACTATCACCTACCATGGTCCTCGGATGTCAGGACGGTTCCGTAGGTTAGGATAACACCTACGTGGTCATATGCCAATTACTGCCTCGGATGTCAGGCACGCACGTAAAACCTACGTGTACGCATTACTTACTTCTATCCTCGGTTGTGAAGGATACGTGCACCATGGTCCTCGGATGTCAGGACAGTTCCGTAGGTTAGGATAACACCTACGTGGTCATATGCCAATTACTGCCTCGGATGTCAGGCACGCACGTAAAACCTACGTGTACGCATTACTTACTTCTATCCTCGGTTGTGAAGGATACGTGCGTAAAACCTACGCACACCCCATACGCGCTACTGTTCTCGGACGAAGAACAGGGATGATACGAGTAGTTGATACGAATAGTCTAGTGGTCACTTAACATGGGAAGCCCCCACCTGTATAACTTGTTATTGGCCCAGTAGAGCCACCCGTTACTTACTGTTACGCACTTACTTACTGTGAACTCGCTCAACTAGTTTGTTGATCATTCTGTTACATGCCTTGCAGATCGTTAGGTACTTGGAGCTTGCACTGGAGAAGCGGGTCGTTGTGGACAAGGATCGTGGTTTCTACGTTGAACTATTATGACATTAAAACTATTAACTATTGTTGGATTATTTACTATGCTTCCGCTACATTTTGAAACTATGGTTATGTTTTGAACACCTATCGTATTGGATGGATGGTTTACATTTATTTCACTTAATATTAATTACATGTTCAATATGATTGGTGGCTTGATCCTGGTCAGTCACGCTCCCAAGCGGTGATACTCCGCAGGTGGATTTTGGGGGTGTGACATGCAATCTAAAGAAGTGCTTCGCTGATGAATCATTGGTGATCCCACACACAGATGTGCATATAGATGAGAGCTTGAAGTTTGTGGAGAAGCCTTTGTCGATTGAAGACCGACAGGTGAAAAAGCTTCGAAGAAAGCATGTACCTATAGTCAAGGTTAAATGGGATGCCCGGAGAGGTCCCGAATTCACGTGGGAAGTTGAATCCACGATGAAAGAGAAATATCCTTATTTGTTTGAGTAAATCTCGGGTCGAGATTTATTCTAAGGGGGTGAGGATGTAACACCTCAAAATTTTGTGTCCAATAATGTATTGACACGTGTCTTGAGTTTACACGTGGCATTTAATATTAAATAAAGGATTAAAGTTGACAAACCTTGAAAGTATGTAAATTCGAGGGTTATAAATGTCAACCAAGGGTAAGTATTCTGTATAGTAACCCTAAACGATGCTCGTACCTTCAAACGAATAAATCATGGATCGTACGGAAGCGAAACGCGGAAGAGAGTGAGAGATTACAAGCTGCAGGGGTTAACTGTGTCAACATGTTTAATTATACCTCTGAGTGACCCTTTGACGTACCCGAGGCTTTGTATATCCTTGGCAGCATTTTACGAAATGGCCACGACCTTGACATTCGGGTGCAGGCGTACACCCGGCATTATGTCCATAATTATAAAGGCATAGCCGTTGGTTACCCGCCACGGTGTTATATGTTATGTGGTGTGTCTATTGATCTTTAACCCGGACTAGATCCGGGCTACCGAACGCAAAAGGAACATGTAATCCGTTCACAAGATTATAATATTAAATAATTCTCCCAAGTTATAAAAGAGTTTGTGCCTTGTGCATTAAAATCAATTTTAATAAACATTTTACAAAAGTGTTGGTTGAATGTATTTACCAGTGTAAACTGACGTATTTTCCCAAAAAGATTAAATGCAGGTACTAAACGAAATCGGCTGGCTATAGCTCCTTAGCGTCTTAGAGAGTCTCGCAAGCTCTTGATGCCTTGTCTGTTGAACAATACTTTTTATTATTTTGATCCCCCTGTGGATACCATTCGACTATTTGTGATGCATTCGATATTACAATCAATGGTTGAATTATATTTATCTTTATGCTTTCACTGTGCATGCATATAATTGTGTGGTTTGACTATATTGTTGCCAACTACGTCACGGTAATCCCCCACCGGGCCCACCGGTGATACACGTGGAAATCGGGGTGTGACACCAATGCTCACACAGGGTGTAATTTTAATGAAGCAACGAAGATTGAATATGCAAACCGCATCCGTCTTCTGTTATGATTCGAAACATTCCGAATAACTAGTAGAACCCGACACGTCTTCTGTGTTGATTCGAAACATTCCGAATAACTAGCAGAACCCGACACATATTCATAGCCATATTCCCACTCACAAGTTGTTGATACTGAGCTTCCTGATACATATCGTTCGTAAGAAACTTTTCGTGCACTGAACCTTCAGTTGTGTAAAAACAAAGAAACTGTTGGAATTTATGGATTTCGGTTGGTTCAGAAACTTAACAAGAGAAGCAACTAAAAAAATACAATTGATTTCTCTTCATGTTACGGAGATAACTTAATACAACCGGTCAAATCACACACTATATAAAGATTACAGAGGTTTTTACCCTATGTATACGGGCTGTATACGTTTTATACGGCCGTATACTCTCGGTAAAAAAAATTTTTACCGGTCGTATACAATGTATACGAACGATGTATACGGGTCGTATATTGTTATACGGCCCGTATACTATGGGTAAAAAATGGTAAAAATTGGTTTATTCTCTTTAATCTATTAGAACGATCCTTGTTTTGAGAACCTGATTCTGATTTAAACAATGGAATTTCTGAAAGAGAAAAGAATACAACGTTCATGTATCACAAGGAATGACCGATCTAAGGCAGAGAACCTGATTTAGATACACAAATTCATCACCGGTTTCTACAGCACAAGTTCATCACCTGTTTCCTCAACGAAGAACCATCAGCCATTATCTGCCCTTTTTCCTTTGGTTTCTGGTTGATTTTGAGGGTGAGGTTTTTGCATTGATTCCTGCGCTCCAATCATCTGCTTCCTGAATCTGAATCTGAAAGTTAACTAGACCCCTCAAGTTGTCATTCGTAACAACTAAGCGTCTGGAGAAGAGTATGTTGATATAGGAGAGTTTTCGAAACATTCCGAATGACTAGCAGAACCCGATCCACTTACATTCGACTAACGCTGAGATTCCACAACGCTTATGGCCAGATTCTTTCCTTCAATATTGGCAAAATCAATGTCTGCTTGTTTTATTATCACGAAAGTACTGAACAACCGAGATAGGCACAATAACAACAACGGCTTTCCATGATTTGGAGACTGGTCGGAATCGAATCAGTGATTTACTGGAAGCCATTTGATTATTTCCTCTTGGATCTCGAAAGGCACGTTGTCTGACATCTTGATTTTGATTACCAACTCACCATATCAATTTCTAGGTAGTTAACAACGCTAATTAGAAAAAAACGTGATTCATATACACAACGGTCTCTTTGCTTCGTCCACTAGAACTATTTGTGTATGCATTCTTTTGGTAGTTAACAACGCTAATTAGAAAAAAATCTGTAAAATTAATCATATCGATTGCTATAACAGGATGGATGTGACACACACAGATAGATAAGCTGTCACAGTTGTCAAGACTGTTTGTCGGGTTTCCAATGCTCACACAGGGTGATAAACAACGTTGATACGAAAACATGTGTTTCGAAATAGGATTTGTTCTTGGTTTAATGAAGTTACACGTAACATCTACTTATATTGAGATTTAAACAATGCCCGCCTCAACTGAGATAACGGACATCCATCAAGCTCAAAAAGAAAACTTGTGTTTCCCATAGTCACAGAAGATTGCGGTTTGTATTTCGCATAGCCACCGTTTCCGTAGTAAAAAACGGTTGCGGTTTGTATTTCGCATAGCCACCGTTTCCGTAGTAAAAAACGGTTGGGGTTTGTGTTTCGCATAGCCACCGTTTCCGTAGTAAAAAACGGTTGGGTTTGCACATTCAATCTTCAATACTTCATTAAAATACCACTAGTAGAAGAACCCGACACGTCTTCATGTTACGGAGAATGTTCTAGAAATTGAAGGAAAAGGAAAAGATTTGTTGAAATCGAATTTGACAACTATGACAGCTTATTAAAAGTAGCAAATCACCTCCTGGTCAAATCACACACTATAAAGTTTAAAGTTATCGTGTGTTGTAGTTTGGAAAGATGACCGAATAGATATCTGAATAACAAACTGTGGAGAACTTGTTTGTGTCGGGTTCTTCTGCTAGTTACTTGATCAACGGACTAATCGGTAACGTTACTCTACTTGTCCTCCGATTTAAGCGGCGTGTTCCGATCAACGTTGTTCAAAGGTGTTAGTTGTCACACCCCAACCGATGGCGGAAACATCGGGAGGAGACGAAGTGTGTATAGATTGCAAGAGACTTCATAACACTATGTGACAATATTTAATTAAATTCAAATTTCATTTCCAATACTAAAGTCATACAAAATTCAAATAAAGATAACAACATTGTTTCGTGACAAAACATAACAATATAAGATAGATTAAACAAGGTGTGTATCTAGTCCACCCTAAATCTCGTTTCATCATTTGTCCATACTTCATCAATTAACCTGCAACATGTATTAAAATAGAGTTTCAAATGCAAAAGCAAATGCGAGTATACAAGTTTATTTACAAAGCATAATAGAATAAAAAAAAAACTCATATCCAATATGTTACATAATGAATAAATTTACTAGCAATGCAATTTTTGGTGTACAATATGATCAAACCCAAGAATACAACGCATAACAAGCCTAATCCCAAAAGTTTAGCGGGATGGTAAAGTTTAACTTAACAATACCCACAAGAATAACGGGCGGGGCGTCAATCCTATAGCGCTATAAATTTTAAGGTGGGCTAGCAAAGTTAATGAGCATATAACGTTCCAAATCGTTCATAGAGCATACAAGCATAGCAAATATTCACAATAGTTTCATGTCACGTTCATAGATAGGGTATGTTTTGTTTAAGCATAAAAGTTGTTTTGAGTAGGCATACATGTTGCATCCCAAAGTGTAAAGGGGAAAAAGGGATCGAGTATACTCACAAAATTGCTAAGTCTTCCGATTATCCAAGTGTCGACGAGTGTGAGGTTAGGATGATGGAACACCGATGTCACCCTATATGGGCAAGTGAAGGTGTATGAGTATTCGGAAATTATGACGGAGGATTCGAAGTAGAACTTAGAGTATAACTAGTCGATGGTTAAGTATATATATTTTTTTGTATATAAAGTTTATACAAAGATTTTAATCTAAGTTTATCAAAAATATTATAGAAGTTTTGTCAAAAAGAAAAGAAATTAAATAAATAATTTAATTATATAAATTTACATTTATAATTACTGTTATAAAAATTTAATTGAATCCAATGCGTTTTCATTAGTGATTCGACCATTAATTAACACAAAATAATAATAATAGTGTATATTTTATTTATAAAAATATTAGAACTTCGAAAGGTTTTGTTTTATAAAATTAACGCGTTTCGATTTACGGAATTTTACGAAAAACGGGCAGAGTTTCCTCTGTTTTTGGACGATCCCGACAATACAAGTTGTCAATATAATACTCAAAATTCAACGATTAATCAATGTTTGTAAACAATGTATATAAGGATGTGCTAAGAAAAAATGTAATTAGTTACTAACTATATCAATTCGAGTTCGGTTTTTACATAAATAATACTTATTCAAAACATAAAAGAAAATGATAAGATTCGCATTGTTTAAATTTTTACCAAGTCTCGAAGGAATCGTCGACCCGTCAGTTGACCGGATTTGACCCGTGTTGACTATTCGATCGGTGCTGACCGGCTTTGACCCGACAGTTGACCGGGTTCGACCGAACCGAAGCCCGAACATCAAGTCGTAACCCGAGCTGCAATCTGCCCCGACACGCCTCTTGAACCGAACCCGAATCCGTGTGAACCGAACACGAGAATCTGAGCCGAGATCAAACTTTAAGCCGAACCCGAACCCGAACAAACGGAACATTGTCAGTATCTTACATTAGATCAAAAGAAAGGAAACCGAAATAAAAGAAGAAGGTGAAGGGTTTACCAGATGTCTCGCCGGAGTCGAAGCACCACAGCCGCCGTCACGGCGGCACCGTCGCTGACGGTTCTGTCGAGCACCACCACAGTTGCAGTCATTCCCTCTCTCATCCACATCTCTCTCTGTCGCTCACTTGAACCGCCTCTGTCACCGCCGTCTCGAGCCCCGAAACCACAGCCATCGCTATTGTAGTCGTCGGTTCCATCTTTGTCTGTTTAGCCGCTGCCGGCGCTACCCTCGCTGATATGTGACAGATTAACAAAGGGGGTTTGGGGTGTGGTTGTCGGATTACGAACCGAGAGGGACGGAAGGGGTAGGTGTGAGTGTGTTGTGAGGTGAGAGGCCTGATGCTTTTATTTGCAGGTGTAAGTTAGAGAAGGTAAATGTTGATTTCCTTGAAGATAAAGTTGTAGGCAAAGAGATTTGAGAGGGAAAAGATGAAGTCTGATGTGTGGGTTCTTGTTTAGTAGAGAAGACCAAAAGGGCAGGAGGGAAAGATTACTGATTAGTGAAAGTATGCGGCTAGGGTTGTGCACGTCCTATTTATTTTGTTTTAACTGAATCAATAATTTCAGAATTTGCACATTCGGTCCCTGATGTTTAATTTAGTTAGGTTAACTTATGTTATTTTCAAAAAGAACACTAACTTTACAATTAACTAAGTTAGTTTGCATTTACTAGCCTTAAAAGTTAACGAGACTAACTAGTTTATTATAAAAATAAACTTTTAAATAGTAAAATCAATTAATTTAATTAATTAAACCATGAATAAATACCCATTTTTATAACGGATTAGATTAAAGACAGATTTTTCGACATTTAAAACGAAACGACGATTAATAGGATACAAAGTTTCCAAAAAAAAAAATAATAAGAATATGAACAATGGTTTCTAAATATGGAAGTTATGAAAACGCGGGGCGTTACATTAGTTACTTTATCAACGGACTGATCGGTAACGTTACTCTACTTGTCCTCCGATTTAAGCGGCGTGTTCCGATCAACGTTGTTTAAAGGTGATGAAGAGTTTAGAAACCCTAGAATGATGGTTTAAGCGGCGTGTTCCGATCAACGTTGTTTAAAGGTGATGAAGAGTTTAGAAACCCTTGATTGATGGTGTTTTTACGGGAAAAACGTGATAATTGAAAAACATCAATCTATACGGCCCGTATACATTTATGCGGCCCGTATACATTTGGTAAACATCAAAAACCTCATAAATAAATCAATTGAGCCGTATACTTTTTATAAATCGTATACACTTGTATACGGCTCGTATAACTATATACGGGCCGTATATAATAAAATAAAATAAAAACATTCTCTGCGTATTTTCCTATTCAAAAACATTCTATACGGGCCGTATATTTTGTATACGGCCCGTATACACTAGGGATATGAAAATAAGATCTAGGGGTGTGGGAATAAGAGAAGCCTTAATTAAAACCCCATACTCTTTCTTCTCTCTCTCTTCTTCATCTCTACTCTCTCTCTCTCTCTTCTTCTCTCTCTCTCTCTCTTCAATATCGTAACTGATAGATCAAGATATGTATTGGGTGTGACACATCTCTACCCTCATACACTTCAATTCTATACTGTTAATTTCATACCTGCCAAAATTAGATTGTCTTTACTTGTCAACATCTTTGAAAAGTTGGATTTTGCAAAGAACTTATAACAGCCACCATAAAAAAAACCTGCAATTGCTCTTTAATTCTTAACTATATTAGAACTAGTATTGTGAATAAAGATTTTAATTGACTTCATATTTCTGGATATTAGAAGGTTGAGCTCCTTCAAGAAATATGCTCGCTCTTAGAATACCCACTCAGAGCTCAAGCAATTAGGGATTACATTGTCCCAGATCCAATCTCTGCTTAAAAGGAAATAACATGAATTTGTCAGACTATGGCTCAATAGTCTCCAACATATGTCTACACTAGAATGCTATGTGTTACATGATCTTCTTCCCTTCGATTATGTTTTTATTCACAGCCTATTTTACCTACAAAAGTTTTGTATCCAATTATCTGCCCCAAATTACCTCTCAATTCAATTATTTGAAAGAATAACAAAACCCTAATTTTTAATTTCAGTTGTAATTTAGTCTCACATTGCTTTTGAATTCAAGGCATTAAAGTTGCCTAAGTTTACAGATTAAAACGTACATAATCTGGTTGCAAGTGTGAGTTGAAGCATATTGATTATGTTATGTACTTATGCGTAATCATGTAGGTATTGTTTGACTAGTTAGATGGGGTTAGGAATTAGATTTGAAGGACCTTATTAGGCATCTTTGGTAAAGACCTATTGCTGGTAGCATAAGATAGATTTGTCTTCTGGTTCTTTTAGGGATTGAAGAAGAGAGGGAGAAGAGATTGAAGAAGATACAAAGTACAGATGAAGAAGAGAGAGGGAGAGAAAGAGAAGAGAAGAGATAGTGGGTTTTTAATTAATATCTTAATTTTTATTTTTTTACACATTTAGTCCCTTGATATAAGTTATTTACTTAATAGTCCCTGAAGAGTTAAATGACAAGAATACCCTCATGTGCCTTCCACATGACCATATTTAACAAAAAAATCTGACTGAGTTAGGGCTAAAGGACATAACGTGCAATATTTTGAAACGTTAAGGACAAAACTCGTCAAATTTAAAGGTAAAGGACACCGCCTATAATTTAGTATAAACATAAAGAACAAAACTTGTAATTTACTCTTTTATAAATTACTTAAAGTTACAAGTAGAAAGTTTACAAGGATGTTGGGTGCCTCTCAAATGAGACCCTTTACATCTATTTATATTAGTTTGGATCAGATCTAAAAGGATCCTAGTCTAGAGCATTCCATACATAACATCTTGTATCTTGTTTCTAGAGAGTTCCATAAAAATCCAACATTTTGGGCACTTTCTTGGTTGATTTGTATTCGTGAACCGTTCGTGAACACTCTCATTTCCTTAATGAACGAACACAAACATAAAATCTCATTCGACAAGTGTTCATGAACCGTTCATGAACACATTTATTTTCTTAACGAACAAACACGAACAAGGCCTTGTTCGTGTTCGTTCGGTTCATTTACAGCCCAACACGCTACTATTTATATACAGAAGTTAATATTTGTTAAAAAAAATCATTATCACAGTACTATTTTATATACAGAAGTTAATATTTGTTAAAAGTTTTTATATACTAGAACTTAAAAAAATAAATCAACATATAAGTCTTCAAAAAATTAGACAAACATTAAAAATTCGATAACTTCATCAAATATATTGTAATATATTACGCGAAAATAGTGCACATAAGATCAGCCAATACATATACATATAACTAGGATTGCGACCCGCCGCAATGCGGCGGGGATTCTTTAGTTATAACTAAGTCAATCTAGGACCCGCACGTTATATTAAACCTGTCAAACGGGGAAAAAAAAGACAATGTAAAAACGTTCACCCATACACGCACGTTGCGTCGTGTTAACTCGCAAAATTTAGAACGAAACATAAAAACGTTAAACCAAAGACGCACGTTGCGATGTGTTAAGTCACAAAATTTAGAACCAAGAATAAAGCGAAAAATTTGCGGAAAATGAAAACTATAAAGGATCAAAGTTGAAAGTACAAAAAGTTACGAGAATAGATTACAAAAGATAAAAAGTTTTGGGTTGAAAGTAAAAAAAAAACAAATAGTTTTGGGTTAAAAGTAATTTATGAAATACTTTTGGGTGAAAATTAAAAAAAATCAACTTTTTTTGGAAAACCCCCAACGCCAACGTTAAGACAACCATATACATAACTATTTTTTCTTTGAAAACCCCCCAAAGCACACCGCGCGTTATAAAGGATCAAAGTTGAAAGTACAAAAAGTTATGAGAATAGATTACAAAAGATAAAAAGTTTTGGGTTGAAAGTAAAAAAAAAAAAACAAATAGTTTTGGGTTAAAAGTAATTTATGAAATACTTTGGGGTGAAAAGTAAAAAAAAAACAATTTTTTTTTGGAAAACCCCCAAAGCCAACGTTAAGACAACCATATACATAACCATTTTTTCTTTGAAAACCCCCCAAAGCACACCGCGCGTTGCGGCGGGGCGTAAAACGGTGTGTCAAATAGTACTAATGTCACACAACCGTCATCGACGACCAACACTGACTCGACCTAGGATATGTGTGTTGCGACGAACCTGTCAACATGAAAAAATAGAGGTAAAAACATTGAACCACACATGCACGTTGCGTCATATTAACTCGAAAATTTTAGAACTATACGTAAAACGAAAATTTGCGAAAAATGAAAAGTATAAGTGACAAAAGTTGTAAAGTTAAATTGCAAATAATTAAAAGCTTTGGGTTAAAGTTAAAAAACAAATTATGTAGGGTTAAAATTGAAAAAAGGTAAAAAAACCTTTTGGTTAAAAGTAAAAAATTCAACTTTTTTTTGGAAAACTCATAAAGCACAATTTACAAGTTGTTATGCACAAAAAAGTTGCAAAATTATATATGGAATAATACTAATTATCCATAAGATATTAAACTAAAGAGTTAATTGCTCGGATGGTCCATGTGGTTTCAAGTTTTTTCACGTTTAGTCCCCACCTTTTGAAAATAGCAGGTATGCTCCCTATGGTTTATCATTTTGTTATTCGGATAGTCCCTGGGTAGATGTCAGTTAGTTTGGAAATAGCATGTATGCTCCCTGTGGTTTGTCATTTTGTTACCCGGATAGTCCCCAGAGTAAATGTTGGGGGACTATCCGAGTAACAAAATGACAAACCATAGGGAGCATACATGCTATTTTAAAAAGTTGGGGACTAAACGTGAAAAAATGTGAAACCACAGGGACCATCCGATCAATTAACTCTAAACTAAATAATATTAAGTAGGTGAGTTATCTATAATTAATTAGAAAAGATTAAACTAAAATAATAATCTATCTACTATAATAAAGGAAACCATCTTTTAGACACGTGTCATTCTCTCCTTCAACCCCATAAATTTTTATTTATATTTGTTTAATAAATTTTTTTAATAATAATATTAATAAATAACCAATATATAAATATATAAATATCACTTATTTTTATCTTTTTCTTTAACTAAAATTAATAAATAACTTCAATTTTGCAATTTAAACCCTTTGTTTTTTTTTATTTTAACCCAAAGTTTTTCATCTTTTGCAATTTAATCCCAACTCTTTTTTATTTTCAATTTTAGTCCACCATACTTTTCATCTTTTCCAAGTTTTTCGTTTCGTTCTAAATTTTGTGAGTTAACGCATCGCAACATGCGTGTGAGGTTCAACATTTTTTTCGTACATTTTTTCCCCTTTGATTGGCCCGTCGCGTCACATCTATTTTTCTGCGTTTGATAAGTTCGTCCAACACGCGGGTCCTGGATGGACTTAGTTATTTTTTTCTATATTTTACGTTTCGATTTACTTTCTCAGCAACTAGCGCGCGTGATTCAAAGATTTTACGTCTTCTTTTCATCCGGCGTTATTTTTTCCCGTTTTTATTTATTTTGTTTTTACAAAATTTTCCGGTGTTGGTGGTCGCTGACAACATATTTTTTCGTATATTTTTTCCCATTTGATTGGACCGTCGCGTCACATCTATTTTTCTGCGTTTGATAAGTTCGTCCAACACGCCGGTCCTGGATTGACTTAGTTATTTTTTTCTATGTTTTACGTTTCGATTTAATTTCTCAGCAACGAGCGTGCGTGATTCAAAGATTTTACGTCTTCTTTTCATTCGGCGTTATTTTTTTCCCGTTTTTATTTATTTTGTTTTTACAAGATTTTCCGGTGTTGGTGGTCGCTGACAATGTTTTTATTATTATTTGTTATGTAAAATTAGATTTAAGGATATAATTTTTTATTATTTGGTAGATTTTTCAACCCGACTACACATGAGTTTTTTTAAGATACGACATATTTAGTATTTAATATACAAAATTACATTTATTTAATCTATGTAACACACATGGTTTTTAAAGATATAACTCTTTTTTAGATCTATTCAACACGTGTAATATACGGGGTTTTTAATGATGTAATTTTTTATTATTTGGTTGATTTATTCAACCCGATTATACACAGGTTTTTTAAAGATACGACGTTTTTAGTATTTAGGATACAAAATTACATTTATTTAATATGTGTAATACACATGGTCTTTAAAGATATAACTTTTTTTATTATTTGATATATAAAATTACATTTACTTAACCCGTAGAATATACGGGGTTCATAAAGATATAATTTTTTATTATTTAATATATAAAATTACATTTAATCAACCCGTGTAATACACAGGGTTCTAATAATTATCTATAATAGATGTCCTAATATGATGACAAGTGTCCCTAAAGTGGTTTCTTTTATTATATAGTAAAGATGATACACCAATGTCATATGACAAGAACTTATAATGTGTCTAAGAGTCGATACTTACTAGACCCGATAACATAAAAAAGACACCAACACTTGCACAACTATTTGGGTATCCTGTCTAACCACATACACATACCATATATTGTTTTTAACTCAACTACATGATATCAATAGGCGTAACCTTTTTGACCCTTGTGGCCGATGAACCAGAAGAGGGTTCGGGTTCAGGTTCGCCAGTTGGCACCATTGCTCCTTCGGTTCCCCACATATCCATCCAAGGCAGGGCCCGTGCCCACCCATCCCAAGCCCCTTGACCGTCCCATCCTAATTGACCGTAAGCCTCGAGCCCTATAAATACAACACATAGTTATGGTTATAAACTTATAAATCATAATTTATAAACAAATCTTTACAAACATCATCACTTGATCTTTAATTGTTTATGGTAACTAAATGATCGATTGCCTGAGTTCTCAAGAGAACTGAACCCGTCATTCCAACCGGGCATATACTTGTCTGCATTGGCTTTCCAATTTTCTTCAAACCCGTCTAGTTCATCTAAGTAATTTACACAAAATAACGTCACGATCAACTCATTAAGGAGAGAAAACAAACTTTTCACAAGGAAGCATACCCTCGTTAAGGTTATGTAAAATTTGCAAGGAATCCTCTTTGCCATTTGGGTCGCGTCTTTTTGTCAATGTATGACCCTTCACAAGCACAAATGAAAAATTAATAAAATCATATATATTTTTAAGAAACAAGAAATGGTTTTAAAAGCTACAAAATATATATATCTTACATTTATCTTAGAAAAATAAAGCAATACCTTTTCTTGTATTCCTCTAGAGATTGTATGCATTGCTTGACCCACAGTCTTATCTTCTTCTTTGATTTCCAGAAGAACCGTCTGTACACCCGTAAATATTGCATTTTACAATCGCATAAGTATATTCAAAGAAATATTTTTTAATGAAAAGATTACTTAAAAGGCGAGATTCAGGCGATCATACCCCATCACTACCGGTCCTTTGGCCAATAGAAGAACTGTAGTACACTCCATTGACACCACCATATGCGACTCTCCGGTAGCTAAAGCCACTGGAATCTATAGATGGTTTGATAGAAGATTAAAACGAAATTTCAAAATGTTTGGTTGTCATTTTCTCATATTATTTCGGGTCAAAATGATGAGTGTTATAAGAAACGTGTAAGAAAACTAAGTAATGAGATGAATTAAAAGTGCCTAACTCTTACAAGGACTAGTGGACAAATAGATCTCGATGAGCCGGATCATTTGGCAAACCGCCATAGGCTCCGATTTTATCACTCAAGATTTCCCCAATTTCTTAAATTTTCGTTAACTTCCATTTTAGCTTAAAAGGTAAATCATTGATTAGTACAATATACACATATATTTATGGCTTTAATTTCATTAATTTGTAGTCAACTTGTAGTTTTGAAAATTTAGCAAACCAGCCAAATTAAAAAACTCCCTATAAAATGCACTTTTTGTAATGGTTTATTCATTCCTTTATTTCTTTTCTTATCAAAGTTGCTTAAGAATTATATATGTCTGCATATTCATTTGTTTCCGCTTTGCGTCACATAATCACTTGTAAGGCTACTTATAAGGCTATACGGTCTGAAGGGGCTTGAAAAAGGGTCGTTATGCGACATGTGGACGCCACGTCAACACGCGTCAGAAAAGTGACGTGGTGCAAAAAAGGGAGGGGTGGGATGGGGCATGGAAAGTGGCATTTTTATAAAAAAATAAATAAATAACCATTCAAAACCAACCCAAAATCAACCCACCTACCCACACATTTGCCCCCGTGCAGGTGGATATCCTCAAGCGCCAACCACAACGCCGTACTTCACGCCGGACACGGGGTGGTTAGCTTGGCGTGGACCGGCTACCGTGCCGGATTTTCACGCCCACACCGTCTAGTCTAATAAATATATAAAGTTAACTTTGAGAATGTGTACCATGAGGTTGGTGAGCTGGTGTTTTGCTGACTGCAACTTGTGTGTCCGGAACCGAATCGCGGCCATCGTTGTCCAATTCCTCAATGGTTATCTCCTTTCTCGACCCCCCGAAACGGGTATCAAATGGCTCAGTGAAGAAAGGGTCATCAAACGGATCTTTTCCCCAAAATGATTTAGACATTTTACTCCAATCAGTTCACAAATTCTACAGCTGAATTCAGTTAAAAACCAATTATTGTAGAATTATAATCCATAACTCATAAGCATATGCAAAATTGATCATTAGACATTAATTCTAAAACATGATCCTTAATTAGAGTCTGTTCACACAAGTTTTAAAGATTAACCATAAACATACAACTTACGGGGTTTATATGTGATAATTTAATATTGAAGCAAGTGGATTAAGAGAAAAGTGATAATAACACTGAGAAAAAAAAAGTTTGAGGAGCTGAAGAACTTGCCTTTGAAACACAAAAGCAGGGTTTTGTTGTGTGGGAAGAAAGAGGATCAACATATAACAGCGATAGAAACTTCCAGAAAAAGAGACCCACCGACAGTGGCGGATTTAGTATTCCGACCAAGCGGGAACGTTTTATAAATAGGCGGTAACGAAATCGAAAAAACGTCAAATTTTTCCAAAATTTACACTAAAAACGTCAAAAATTTTCCGACCAAGCAGTAGCGGAGGCTACCCCTTGATACAAGGTGCATCCGCCCCTGCCCACCGACCAGTAAAATAACTTTATCTACAGGTTACTTGTTTTGACTTTGTTTTCTACCACTTCTTTTTAACAAGTTAAATCACATTAAATTCGTGTTTAGCGAGGCTTAAACCTTTGACCTTAAGGAGAACAGCACCTTAAATCTAAAGCCGTGTGTACTGGTTAAGCTCCATAAGAGGGGTTACGTGACAAGTGGCAAAATATGTAATAGAAATAGGGTTATATAACCCTTTCAATTATCCATACATATGTATGTAAGTATATGTGTGTAAGAGACCAACATAACATATATTTTTCGCGAGGAAGAGCCTTGGGCTACATATAACGCCGGCCGTATTGGTGTGTCAAGGCGCCATGGGGCGCCATATGACCCTTTGGCGTGATATACCCCTCCACTACGGATAGTCTAATAACTTTGTCAATTGAACACAACCAGGAACCGAAATAAGTTTTAAGGGTACTTGGGACGTTTATTGGATAGTGCCTTCGGTTTGTGTGGGTAGTTAATCGGTTTGCTTGATTAGGTAGTGTATGCCAATTTTGGTACGTGGGAAAATCAATTGAATGTGGGGGTGTCGACGAGGTGACCGTTTCTCTTTAGTTTGTGTCATTTAGGTACTTCTCTATGAACATCCCTATTAATTCGGGTATTTTTCAATGGGTTTGGTAAAGAAATAATGTTGTTGTTCCTCATTAGTTGGTGTCATTTAGGTACTTTATTAATGAAATTTACAACATTGTTAATAATAAAATATTCTTACGATTGTGATTTAATGGTTTTATATTAAACTACTTGAATCACTAGCTTTCACACCTAGTAGTTTTAACCTATAGATAAACCCAATAAACATGGAAAAACCCCCCTTGTGGGAATCGAACCCAGGATCTATTGGTCCCAAAGTCTTATCCCCCCCCCCCCCCTCCAAGATACCACTAGGCTATAAAGCCATGGGCAAAACAAGTTGAGTTCTTCATTGGCTTAACCCCTTTCTTTAACTTGGTTCCATTTCCGACTAAGCTTTTTCATTTGACCCATTTGATATAAAAAACAATTAAAACAACCAATGAATAAGTAAATGAGTCAAAATTGCGACCAGTAAATAATCAAGATTTATAAATCAGTACAACCTTAGATTAGTAAAAAAGATGCCAATTATTCTTTTTTAACAAGACTCCCAATTCTCCACTTGGGCAAATCCATAAAACAAAAAACAAATCACACATAAATACCGCAAATAAAAGACGGAAATCCATTGAATTTTGATCCTTTTTCTGATGAAATGATCATGATAAACTGCAACTTGAGGAAAAAGAAGACCCTGCAAGTTAGCAGTTGTGCACCTGTCAATAGACTTGCGTTCAAGAAAGACACGAGAATATGAAAAAAAAAGTTGACAGCTGTGGGATTTGAACCCACGCCCTTTCGGACCAGAGCCTAAATCTGGCGCCTTAGACCACTCGGCCAAACTGTCTGGATGTTTAATGAACTTTATATTTTCCTAGAGATTAATATAATCAACGTGTGTGACATTTTCAAACATGTTATCACTTCTGGAAATTATCACTTATTCATTCAGATGATTTGTTATAAAAATGGTTTAATAAAAACATGTATCTTTTTTAACGATCGAGTCATGAACATGTAATGTAATAAAGAAGCCTATTATTTTTATCTGAACATGAAAATCGAGATGTAAAATCATCACAAAGTTGCAGATGAATTACGTGTCAGCTATTCTTCAAAACGTTATGACTTACAACAACCTATATATGACTTGCACTAACTTCATTAAAAAAAACGCCCGAAAACTATACCCGTTAAAATAAACATTCCGTTTATCCAATGTTTCCCCACTCACAGCTGAACTACCACTTCTACAATAGTTAAACACTCATACCAAACTCAGTTGCAGGCCATTCAGTACATCGCACGAATGGTGGGTTGGGGGGGGGGGGGTGAGGACTGAGGTGATGCTATTAACCAATATTTTCTTTCTTGTTTTCTAATCATGCTCATTTCAGAATTCTGGGGTGTCAAAATCCGATTTTAATGGATACTTCAGGTCTTGAAGGGCGGGCATTCTTCGCAAACTTCACCACTATAAGCTGGAATAAACCAATAGCTTTGTATTGTCCCAAACACCTGAAATTTTCACCAAACTCATAGATAAACCAAACAAAATGAATAAAACTAACATAAAGTTACTTCTCAACCTATCGTCATCACTATAACAGATTAAAGATGTAATTTCGACCTTTGACAAATAGTTTTGGTAGCACAACAGATGACCTTTTGTAGTCAAACATTGACTCTTTCTTTGGATTCAAATTTTAAAAACGGTAAAAGATAAATTCAAACGCATAGGCTAAAAGATACTGATGTTTACATACATAACACTCCCTCACTTCACTGAAAATATTAACACATGTCCAGGATATATAATTAAAAAGAAATGTTTGACTATTGACCAAATATGTGACATAAGCTTCAATAATGTCAAGATAACCTGTTCAAAGTTCCTCTAGCGACCAAGATCGTAACGCCATCTTGTGGTAGTCTTCTTCTCATATAGGGGTGTTCATGAGCCGAACCGAACCGAACGGAGGTCTGCTCGTGCTCGGTTCGGTTTGAAACCGAGCCGCTCGGTTCGGTTCGGATTTAGGTAATCGAGCGAAAATCTTATGCTCGTGCTCGGTTCGGTTCGCTTTTGCTTAGTTTTATTTAGCCAAAATACAAACATAAAAAGTCCCATAAAAATAAACACAAAATGTCATTCAAATGTTTAGTGTTTAAGAACATCTAAAATGCAAAATAACTTCCAAAACACGTGTTAAAGTCATTCTAGACATCTTCAATCAAAAACTGATTTCAAAACATAAAATGTGTTACAGTAACATCAATTCAAACCCATAAAACACCCCTCTTTCGGCTCTTTCAGGTGCAAAAATCTGTCCACATATCTTGATCTATTATGTAATCTTGATCTACCTGTAACCAGGAGTCAAAGAAATTGAGAAATTAGAAAAAGAAGCAATTCAAACCCATATGAAGCTGTCAATTTAACAAATATATAGATCATCAACAAAACACATCACAACAGCACATTTGGCATCTTAATTATTAATAATTTAAAAAGAAGCATCATGAAAGTGGAAGATATGAAGACAGAATACGAGAGGATTTGGATTTAGGGGAAGTGGATATTTTACTACATGTTTATTATATTTAATCAATATAATATATATAATAATAAATTTTGATCGAAACCGAACGAGCGACGAGCGAGCGTACCTATGCTCGTGCTCGGTTCGGTTTTAAACCGAACCGAGCTGCTCGGCTCGGTTTTAACCGAGCAAAGAATCGAAGGAGCAAATTTCCGAGCTTTTTCGAACGATCGTCGAACGATCTTCGAGCGTCCAGCAGTTTGGACACCCCTATTCTCATATGCCTGATATTAACCACATATATCAATACTGCCACAGTTAACTTCCGACTAAACTTTTTCATTTGACCCGTTATATTATACAATACTACAAAAAGCAACTTGGGTTATACCCCTTAGTTTAAAAGTCGCGTCTGTTAGAAATTATATGCATATACAAAAAGCAACATGGTTCCCTATGAATAAAAGTAATATGTTGGTTCCATGTGAAAAGGTGAGATGATTCATGTTATGGTAAGGAGTTTTATTCGAACCAACGTGATGGATCATATAAAATTAACATCGAATGATCGTGCCCTCTAGTTTTGCCAGATTTTGCATATTCACACCTTTTTGAGAGGTTGAATAGCAAAAACACGAAGGATTAAATAAAAAACATAACGAGCCATCGTAATGGCTCATGAAATATACAACTATATATAATTAAAAAAAAGCATTTGATTGATGTATAGATCTGAACATACATTGAGAGTACGTGTGATGTTTTAAACCAGAAACCAAAACAAACATGGTTCAAGTGGCTGTTAATAAGAGTTTGATCAAGAAACTCTTTGAAAATAAAATAACACAGTCGTGTGATATCGATCTATGCATGTTTTGAATTCCTTTGATGGTAAGAGGGAATTGTGATGAGATGGCATTTCTTAACTACCATAAATTTAAATTTAAAAGATACCTAATTAGTATTTGCTAATATGGTGATACTATAGACTTTTATAATCAACATTCCGCCGCAACGAGCGGGGTAGCGTCAACTCGTTTGATATAAAACACAACTAAAACAACCAATGAATAAGTAAATGGGTCAAAAGTGTCACCTATAAATAATCAAGATTATGAAAAAAAAAAGAATGACAGCTGTGGGATTTGAACCCACGCCCTTTCGGACCAGAGCCTAAATCTGGCGCCTTAGACCACTCGGCCAAACTGTCTGGATGTTTATAATGTTGGAAGCGATTGTTAGAATATAAATGAGACAATGGGTTTTTCATTACACTTTGGTAAACATAAAAGTAATGGTCTTAATGTACTACATATAATAAGTAAAGTAATGTGAGTTTGAAAATACATCTTCTTTGATGATTATTGTGTTTCAATACATTAGCGATGTTGTCAGATAGCATCCCTACCCGGGGAGTATTGTTGCGGTGGAGGGGTTGGTTGGTTGGTTTTGTTGCCAAGTCTTATTCTAAGTGTTCATAGTCGTCAGTCAACAAAGTTGAAGTGATGTGCAGGAATGCTGTCATTATGTAGCGGAAGAAAAACTGTTGTTTTACCAATCCAAAAATAAAAAGTTCCAGTTTCCACCCGAAACAGAACTGAAGATTTATGATTCAGAACAACCTTATAGACTAGTGAAACAGAAAAGAAATAAAAACAGTATTCAAAAAAATATTGACAGCTGTGGGATTTGAACCCACGCCCTTTCGGACCAGAGCCTAAATCTGGCGCCTTAGACCACTCGGCCAAACTGTCTTGATATTTATAACAATTGAAGAAATTCATAAAGTTTAATATAATAAATGTGTGATATTATCCTATCTAACAATTCAATGATTTTAACAGTGTTTCGGTTGGTCAATGTAACTTCGTATTATGTCTTTGAATGTGGCAGTAGCAGGCGATGCCACTCTTTCGTTTCAGGTACGTGTCAATCGTATGATAGGGTTTGATTCTGATTACTAACAATTCATTGAAAGTGAGAAAAGCACAATATATTGGAATTGAAATTGATACGAAGAAGATGATACAGACTAACACCGAAGTGTTCCCAGGGCTACGCCCTCTCTCTCTGTAAACAGAGCCTAACAAATTACGTATTTTCCTATCCTCCTCCCCAAGTAATTAGTGACTCATACTTATACCATACTTATACTATATTATTTGCACTTACCTCCCTCCTAAAATAGACAATTGACATTTAGACTAGAAACTAGAACATGATTCCTATCATCGTATCTTTTCAGGTACGTGTCAATCGTATCTTCCTCTACATAACCATGTAGCCAACCACCCCACCACTGAAACAAAAAAAAGGTTCCAAGATCACCATGGCAAATCTCATTGTGATCATCTTCTCATCTGTATGGTGGTAACGAGTGACTGGCCCGGCAACTGTCGTTTTATATGTGATTAGTTTTCATAATTTGTTAAGTGAGAGCTGCAATCAGACTCAAATACATACTTTGCTGGAATGCACATTTTTTATCACTTCCGGAAATTTATCATAGAAAGTAAATGCAATTGTAGTAGCATGTTTGCCACTTGACTAATCATCGAGCAAGTTGATATCGCTTGTTCACTCGGATGACTTGTTAACTAAACGGTTTTATTTCAGTTAAGGAATCCGTAGTTCAACTTGACCCTGTTAATGGTAAAAGAAAAAAAAAACGCGTGTTTTCTTAATGACCGAGTCATGAACCTGTAAGAATATAAGAAGCCTATTATTTCTATCGGA
The DNA here is from genome assembly GCF_002127325.2 of Helianthus annuus. Lineage (NCBI taxonomy): Eukaryota > Viridiplantae > Streptophyta > Magnoliopsida > Asterales > Asteraceae > Helianthus > Helianthus annuus. The sequence continues at coordinate 195,008,646 of NC_035436.2, read as the reverse complement.
TCATAAAATCGAGATGTAAAATAACACAAGGTTGCGCTAATGTGAGGCTACCACTTGGTAGAGGTATATGCCTCTTAGAGAATAAGGTTCAAACCTGAGCAAGAGAAGTATTTTAGTATAACAGGTGTAAAGTAGAAATATTTGCGATTCAAAAAAAAAAATCAACACAAAGTTGGAATGCTTTACGTGTGGGCTATTCGTCAAATCGTTACTAATGTATGGCTTACAACAACCTCTATATGACTTGCACTAGCTTCATCAAAAAAAAAAAAAAACAAAAAAAACAAAAAAAACAAACTCGCAAAAACTATACCCATTAAATAAACATTACGTTTATTCAATGTTTCCCCGCTCACGGCTGAACTACCACTTCTACAACACCTATACCGAACTCAGTTGCAGGCCATTCGGTACATCGCATGTGTGGTGGGTTTGAGGGGGTGACGACTGAGGTGATGCTATTAACCAAGATTTTCTTTCTTTTTTCTAATCATGCTCGTTTTAGAATTCTTGGGTGTCGAAATCCGGTTTTGTTGGATACTCCAGGCCTTGAAGGGCGGGCATTCTTCGCAAATCTTCATCACTATAAGCTGGAATAAACCAATAGCTTTTTACCGTCCCAAACACCTGAAATTTTCACCAAATTTTTATATAAATTAAACGATAATGAATAAAACTAACATAAGGTTACATTTTAACCTATTGTCATCACTATAAAAGATTTTTGACAAATAGTTTTGATAGCACAACAGTTGACCTGTTGTAGTCAAACACTGACTCTTTCTTTGGATCCAGTTTTTAAAAAACGGTAAAATATTAATTCAAACTTATAGGCTAAAAGATACCGATGTTTACATATATAACATGCCTTAACTTCCATGAAAATATTAACATATGCCCAGGATATATAATTAAAACGAAATGGTTTGACTATTGACCAAATATGTAACATAAGCTTCAATAATGTCAAAATAACCTGTTCAAAGTTCCGCTTGCGACCAAGATCGTAACGCCATCTTGCAGTAGTCTTCTTCTCGTATGCCTGATCACCACCACAATCCACATACATCAATAATGCCACATTTAACTTACGTATGTTGTTGAACGACATGTATGACTATTCGTCAAATATATTTCAAAAAAGTTATAATAATAGTCTTGGCAGTTAAAACTGTGACGGGGTTTAAGGACCATTTGTTTTTGTTTAAAGGATCAAGAAACTGAAACGTGTAAACTTAAATAACAAGAAAACAGTACCTCTATTGTTGTGGTATTCGCAGCTACCAACGATATGTGCATAATTAGAAACCCGAAAACACTTAAAGCAAAAGCCAAATTCAAGACTGCAAAAAGGATGAATGGTTACATGAAGGCAATAAAAACAAAGGGGTCACATCAAAAGTAAAAAAAAAAAAAAAAAAACGGGTTCATTAGATGGGACCAAAAGCGAAAAAGGTTGTTGCTAGAGTGCTAGGTGACCCGGGAATCTCTTCGTCACTAAAGAATACTATGAAACGTGGTAACAATGCTGCGGTTACAACTGTTGTCTCGAGAAACGTGTAGAACTGCATTAATCAACAAAAACATCACATAAAGAGTGACATAGTGACACTATCCCTTGTAAAAGATTTGCAATGAATACGTTAATTAATCATGATAATATAAATACGATTTATAAAGGCTCCCACTATTCCCACACCCCTAAAATCTTATTTTCACATCCCTATATGTATACGGCCCGTATAGAGTTATACGGGCCGCATAACTGATTGTTGCACACAAAAAATGTCAGGGAACGTTTTTTTGTCTCCGTGTATACGGGCAGTATAACATTATACGACCCGTATACAATGTTATACGACTCATATAATGTTATACGACCCAAACCTCATATAATGTATACGATCCGTATAATGTTATACGACCCGTATAGAATGTTGTACGACCTAATATTTTCTCCATGAGCCTTATAACATTATACGAGTCGTATAACATTATACAGCCAAATATTTGTCATGTCAGATTATTCTATACGGGCCGTATAACGTTATGCGGCCCGTATACAGTGTGTGAATATTAACTCCCTTTATAAAACATACTTTCACCAATCAGTGGGGCCAGTTTATAATTCTATATATGTTGCTTTGAAAGACTGTATGATTGATTCATTTCCCAATTTTCAGCGTGTTGACCGAACACAATTTTAAGCAAGTGATACGAAGTATTGAAGTAATACGGAAAACTGAAAAATGCTCACTTCATGCATTCACAGTAATAATTTATGTTTTACGATGTTCCATGGAACTTGAAATGTTCATTTTACGAAGTGTCACGCTAAGTTACATATTTTCCTGTAGTCATCAAACTATTTTATTAAAGTTTTCTATCCACAAATGAAGGGTAATTTAGACATATCACCAACATGAAGATAGAATAACGAACGTACCAAGAAGAGAAGAAAATACTTGTAGTTTAGTGCCCCGACACAATTAACAACCCACACACAATGATGATCCATTTTCAGCACACACCTTCCACCTATAAAATGTCACAAAACATACATTCTTTACATTAAAAAATTAAAAAAATAGAATGATACAAAGATTATCAATGAAGTAAGAGAGTGAACTCACAAACGGAACAATGGTGGCACCGGGGCGGTTTTAACTGGTTACACTTGCGACAATAACGGATTCTTGTATGAGTTGAATCGGGTGTAGCCAACGGGACAGACTCAGACGCTTCCAATGGATCCATTTCTCCTCTTTCTTGATCTATGAGTGGCCGATAATTAGGTGGCACGCCACCTGGGTCGGTGAAGACAACAGAAAAATAACTCCATAGTAGCATCGCCAGCTGGATCAACGTAATTGTTATAATATAGGATCAATAAGCATACATGCACTATAATTGGTGCACAGAAAGAAGAAGCAAAAATAATTTATTAACGTAGTTAAACAATTTGACTAAACTCATTGTTAGGAACCTAGGATTCTCATTATGTGGGTGATTAATCGATTATATGATTTTCAATAATCAGTAGTCAGAAAACGGGTTGTAAGAGAGTGTGTTTGGATGTGCTTTCTTTGTTTAAACCTTTTAGTTGTAATAATCAGATGTTTGAGTGTTTATTCATGTCTAATTATTCAAGAAATTAATAGATATAATCATAGTTGTTAATGGCGATAGTGACAAATAGCGAAAACGTACCTATCTGCTACATTGCGAATAGCGATAAATAGCGGGCGGTATTTTATAAATAGCGATACACTATAAAAAAAATTATATGTATAATTGTATATTATATCAAAATACCATGGTATCATGGTTGTTAATGGCAAATAGCGACAAATAGCGATAAGGTACCTATATGCTACATAGCGAATAGCGGGCGGCTATCCTATAAATAGCGATACACTAGAAATTTTTTTAAAAAAATTTATGTGTATATTGTATCAAACTACCCTAGTATATATGCTATTTTACATGTATATATAAAAAAAACCTAAAATCCAGCTATTTTATAGCTATATGTAATAGCTATTTACATTTAAAAAAACAAAAAAATTAAATTAAATTAAATTGTCGCTATTATCGCTATCTATCGCTACAACCCTAATAGTGAGCCTTGACCTATACACTACGTAGCGCGCTATAGCAATCGCTACGCTCACTATTGACAACTATGCATGGTATATACACTATTTTACATGTGAGATGGGATCAAATACAAACCTTAATATTGGTAAGAACTATAAGAACCAACCACTATTAGACATGTGTCCTTCATTAAAAAAATTAGACAAGGGTATTTTAGACTTTACCCACAAGACTTTTTGTATTTAATTAATTCTAAATTTTAATTATCCCCTATATTCATGCAATATTTCAAATCAAAATTTGAAATTTTCCAGAGATCTTCATCTTCGCAGGCAACAATAATCAGCACACTTTCAACACACATCAACAAGAACAGTCAGCACAATGGCACGAACAAGCAACAATAATCAGCACACTTTCAACACACATCAACAAGAACAGTCAGCACAATGGCACGAACAAGCAACAATAATCAGCACACTTTCAACACACATCAACAAGAACAGTCAGCACAATCGCTGTGACCAATATCAGCACCATATCCGTGAACAAGAACAGTCAGCACCACCTTTTTGAACAAGAACAACCAGCACCCGTGAACAATATCACACATCTCCGGCAAAAATATCATCAACATGAACAGTCAGCACCATCCCCGCCGGCCGTGAACATCTCCCTCAACAACAACCAGCACCCTTCAACTTCGCCCCCCAAAAAAACCCTAAAAATTAGAAAAAAGAAGATGAACAGTTGGGGATAAATGCTTACCAGATTGAAGCTTTTCTCGATCTAATCGAACCTCTTCTAGCCGATCAGCACACTCTTCGTATCCTTGTTCTTTCTCGGTCGATCAGATAACAACGATGGATGATTGAATAAATTGTGATTCATAGAAGTTTATTTCTTTTTATATTTAATTAGCACAGATAACGATGAATGAATTAGGAAGGAAGAGTTGTAGTTGGATACGGACGTAAAAAGGGGAACAATCTGATAGTTCGGAGATTTAGTGGGGTCCACAAATAGCACATTTACTTTATTACCCCTGGTTGTATAATTATATCTTTTAATTCTAAGGTTTTTAATTGTAATCAACACAAACCGTTGATCTAGAATTTGGATGGTTCAGATCTGTTCTTATGGTTCTCACAGTATGTGCTGTTTGTACAGGATCTCAACCCTTTTACATGTATATTCAACAAAAACATAAAAACATAAAAGACATGAAGAAACTAACATTTACATGAAGTATCAAATTACAGGGTGTTTGGACGTGTGTTTAAACTAATTAAAGTTATTTCCTAACTACCTATGATCAACAAAATAATCAGATTTGTATAACAGGAAAGGAGAAACCGTAAAAAAAAAAAAAAAAAAAACTGAGAATTGAGATAAGTGTGACATTACCTAGCTATCTATAACTTTATACAACTCATTATCTGTATCAGAACCCATTCCTTAAAATCACAACATTCAGTTCGTAACCGCACATCCAAACACCCGATTAGAGCCTAAATCTCGTCTCGAATCATACATAAGTACATGATATTTATTAACAAGTAATTCAAATTACAAAAATAAGAACATTGAAGTGAGGTCAATAGCAATCTTATCTTGAAAATCATAATATTATTTTTTTCTTTTTAATTAAATTCCTCAAATTAAATGTGAGCTAAAACAGAAAAAAGAATTTACTATTAACCACTAAAATGTTCCTTAAATTACCAAACATCTACTCTATATCCAATCAAATTCATGGCATTTTGTACATGATCAAACTAAGTTTAATAGAATTTCAACTCAATTATACTTTACAGTTTACACAGCTAAATTTTCATTAAATCACAACTTGTGCAGCTTATATTCCTCATTTTTTCTAATATATTTATATAAACTTAATGAATTAATTAATTAATCTTAACTTGCAATATTAAACAGTCACAAAACACCTTGAAATTTAACAATAATTAAGAAAACACATACAAATATAAATTTTAACAATAATTAAAAAACTTATTACCAGAGCATGAAATACGATTAAAATTAGAACTGCAACGAGTGAGTCAAAGCCACCGGCGGTCAAAGCAGGGCCGTAATTACACAAAACGACGGCGTAATAGGTGACACCAACAACACCAAGAACCAACAAGATCATGATCGACCCTAAACCTCGAAGGGCCGTACAGAATTTGAACACGTTCCATGCCATCACAACTCCAGATCTATACATAACACTCGTCAGATGAATCAATAGAAATTAACGAAAGTTTAAAATTGAAGGAAGAAATCAAACCCCCAAAAGGGTTTTAAAAAGTCAAGATTTTTGTTTCTGGGTTTTGATTATATCTGAATCTTGTGACGTGGGCCAAAATCGTTCGGATTTTTTAATAGTAACATTTGTTTCTGTGAGTCAGGTCATGAATTTTTAATGAAATAACTAGAGACGCTAACTCGCTCCAATATAGCTCGTTTAAGTAATTAGAATTTAAGTTTAATATCAGTAGTTTATTATCAAAGACTTAAATGTTCGAGTAATTAAGTCAAATTTCAAACACTAAAACAAGAAGTGTCGATTAATACTCAAGTCTTAACCCGCCATTCGCTTCAGAAGTACAAGACCCAAATCAAAACTCCCCATTGGTCATCATTATTTAATTTCTCCATCGCCGCTCGCCAAGACGCCAACTCGCCAGGGTTTTGCTTAAATCGGTTCTTTCAATTTCAAACTTTCGATAGAACAAGGGTATGTTTCAATCGGTCGACGATTTATATTCCCGCTTAGTTAATCTAGATAGAACTAGTTGAGTGTTTTTGTATTCCTTGTTATTTGTTAAATTTTTACTTGTATTCTATTAGACGAAACATCAGGGATGAAAATTGCACTTTATTCTAATAACTAGCACCCCCATCGTCACTTTCCTTGTTTGTTATGCGACGCTCGATACTCGCTCGACGTTCGATTGAAAAATGCTCGGATCGAAAGACGCTCGCTCGACTTTGGCTCGGATGAAAAAACGCTCGGTTCGGTTCAGCTCAGATTGGTTTGTAAATGAACCGAGCACGAGCAAAGGTCTGACCGGTTCGGTTCGACTCGGCTCGTCTCGTCTCGTGAGCAACCCTAATTTAATATAACATAATTTATTATATAAACTATGGAGATATCAAAGAGTGTTCTACCTTATCTTCTTGAGCCTCGTTGTTTTCCTAGTAAATAGAGAAACTTAGTTTTTGCGTATCTATCATTTAAGTCCAAGATTAAAATGTTTAACGCTGAGTTTCTAATCACTTATTTTGTAACCTTTTTAGTTCAAAATTTTAACAACATCGACCAAGGCTCTTTAACTACGAGGGCAATTTAGGCATTTACACACAAACTCCAACTCTCATATAAACAAGACTTTAAGACTATGGGGTGTGGAGGGGTTTGGGTTGGGGGCATTGCTCGACACGTGGCGAGGGTGGGATCCACAAGGTAATACCCAAAAACTAGGGGTGTGGTGTGGCGTGGCTTAGCTTGGCGTGGCAAGCCATGTGGATTTTTTTTTTTGTTTAAATTATTTAAAATTTCACCCAGCCAACCAAAGCCAATCATGTCACCCAGCCCCCGCCCCACGCCAGGATCAATTTCCATGCCAAAGGGGCAACACCATGCCCAACGCCAACCAGGGGTGGAGCAGCCCGTGTTAAAGGGCCAAAAGGTCAAGAAACCAACACCCACACCCACTAGTGTCACACCCTCAAAATACCACATGCGAATTTCATCGCAAGGCGTGTGACGTACCAGGATCTAGCCACTAATGATGTCGAACTAATAGTAAATAATATTAAACACAAACATCATGTTCAACATGAATAGTGCATTTAAAAAATAAACGTTTTAAAAAGTATACGTTCAGCGGAAGCAATCGTATTTGTTTTAAGACAAACAAAATCAAATTGTTTTAAAAGCGCAAAGTATTAAATGTTTCATCAAGTAGCACGCTCCATGACACTTCCAGCTTCCCAGACTACAAGTTCCAAGACATGATGTATCTAACGACCTGCAAGCATGCAAAAAAGTGTGTCAACATAAAGTTGGCGAGTTCATAATTTTGTTCAACATAAATAATGTAAGTGTTTAGCTTAAAGACATGTCAAGAATAATAAACCCGATACTGATATGACTGTTCGTTTGTTGTGCCATCATCAATGTCTATCAACATAAATAATGTAAGTGTTTAGCTTAAAGACATTTCTCTCTCTCTCTCTCTTCTTCCATATTCAATCAATCGGAATATCAAACACGACAGCGGCAGCGGCGGTGGTGGTGGTGCGAGCGGCAGCGGCGATGGTGGTGGTTCGAGCGGCAGCGGCGGTGGTGGTGCCGGAAGTGGCAGTGGTGGTGGTCGTGCGATCTCTCTCTCTACATCGAACGGTGCCGGAAGTGGAGAACATGATACAGAGGTGTTATATTTTTACTGAATGGTGTTATTTTCTTTTCTGAAAGGTGTTATTTTTTTTTCATTAATGGTGTTTTTTTCTTTTAATTAATGGTGTTTATTTTCTTTTTTGAATGGTGTTATTTTCTTTACTGAATGGTGTTATTTTTTTTCTGAATGGTGTTATATTCTTATATTCTTTACTGAATGGTGTTATATTCTTTACTGAATGGTGATATATTTCTTTACTAAATGGTGTTATATTTCTTTTACTGAATGATGTTATATTCTTTACTGAATGGTGTTATATACTTACTGAATGATGTTATATACTTGTTGAATGATGTTATATAATTATTGAATGGTGTTATATATGTACTGAATGGTGGTTGCAGTGTTATTCGTAGTGTTTTTTTAGAGATCTTTTAAAAAAAAATCATGTTTCTATAATTAAGGTGGCAGTTATGGTAAGTTTTGAATTAATTATAAAATTATCTGTTTACCCTTTTGAATTAATTTTGATGGAGGACACATGTCATCTCCACAATATTTCTCACATTTCCCACACTTTTAACCTTTTTTACAATAACCTTACCCTAGTCATATATTCAATAAACTTGGTTATAAATATCATATACTCGGAACAATTATAAATTATAAACTTGGAACAAACATGGAACCCTCTTGAGCTTGGAAATCAACTTAACAAATTCGGAACGTGTATTACTTATATAAATTCGGAGTTAATAAATAAATTCGGAACTTTATGTATATACTTCACAGAAATCCGGACATTATATAAAAGAAGTTTGGAGCCCTTTCCGTTTGATAAACTCAAGACCCATTAAATTATATTAACCCTGCCCAATAATTAATATTACTCGGCCTAACAATTAATATAACTTCGGCCCAACTAGTGGCATAAGCTCGGACCCCCAACTGATTACATAAACTCGGGACACTGATGAAACAATGGTTAACCGGGCAGGGTTAACACTGTTCTCGTCAAGAAGGGTTAATCCCTTCCTCTCGAGGATCGCTGGCTGGATCACCGGTGGGTTGATCTCCTGCACAAGGAAACAAACCGTGACTCGTAACAAGGAGGATGGGGTGGGGGGTGCTCCTTGTTACCACTCTCCGGCGTGAGAATCAGTAGTTTGCTTGGGAAGCAAAGTAAGATAGTAGTAGTAGTGAGAGCGTTGTGAAGAGATACCTCAAACCTGGTTTGGGGTTGGTATTTATAGCCGAGGAGTGAAGGAGGAGGTGGAAGGATAGACTGACGGCATGCTGCACCTTTGCAGGTGTGTCAGACATGTCGGCCGGGGAGACGACGCCACGTCAGTCTGTCGCTTACGTAGACCTGACAGGTGACTGCCATTGGTTCCACTTGCACTGTAGTGTCAGTCCCACTTGTTGAGCGTATAGGATGCGGTGCTAGCCGCATCGCTGCCTGCGGTAACATCTGATGTTATCGCGTCTCTTGCTTGTGATCAAGAAATACGCGAGATGCGGTGTTGGCCGCATCATCGCCTGTGGTGACTGTTGCTGTTATCCAGCTTCCTTGTATTGATAGAAGTGTTCACTGGACGCGGTGCGAGGCCGCATCGCTGTGAATACTTCCGTTTTCATACATCAGATGTGATGCTATGTCGCATCACTCTACCGTTCTCATGTTCCATGTAAGTCCTCCTTCATCACTAGATAGATTGGATTCAACCCTTGTGTCGACGTGTTCCCGCATGGGCACAAGTAGGTTGTTAGCTAGTGGGGGTTTTGATAAGGGTAATGGTCACTCGCGGTCGATGCTGACGCGAGATCTGGGACCATACCCCTTCAGACACCTAATATACATTTTAAACCCGGAAATGTATAAAATTAATAAACGCGGACATGTATACATATTGGAGGAAAATTGCTATTTTTAAAAGTTTGGTGCAAAATCGTTAAAGTGACCAAACCACAGTATGCAAAACGGGAGTTTACTTAAAAAAAATAGCAAACCATATCACTTTTAAGTAACTTTTTTTTTTGGTTTCTTGTGGTTGTAATTATGTATATTTTTTTGCACATATAATAAGGATTTTTTTTAAAAACAAATAAACCATATCGCTTTTAAATAACTTTTTTTTTTGGTTTTTTGTGGTTGTTAATCTATCTACTATAATAAAAGAAACCATCTTTTGGACACGTGTCATTAATTGAAGGTATCCTTAATAATAATAATAATAATAAGACTTGGCACAGATGTATGTAATAATTTATATTAATTAATTAAATCAAATGTATGTTTCAAAGTTTATTTATATATAATAGCAATAGATTAAATCGGACTATTTTCAAATGTCTTACACTATATCACTTAATTTTTGTTATATATACAAAATCTATCTACTAAATAAATTAATAAATTAATATTACATCTTAATAAATTAATATTAAATCTTATCATACTTTAATAAAATATTATCCTTAAATCTAAATTGTTAATTTAATATATTTTTAAAACAAATACCTCTATTTTCTACTTATCTTATATTAAATATATAAATAATAAATTAAAATTAAATGTTATCCTAATTTATTAAAATTATAACTTTTTTTATTATTTGGTATACAAAATTATATTTATTCAACTCGTATAAAACACGGGGTTTTTAAAAATATAACATTTTTTAATTATTTACTATACAAAGTTACATTTAAATAACCCGTGTAATACACGAAGTTTTTAAAGATATAACTTTTTATCATTTGCTATGTAAAATTAGATTTATTCAACACGTGTAATACACGGGGGTTTTAAGAATACAATTTTTTTTTTATTATTTGGTAGATTTTTAAACCCGACTATACACGGGTTTTTTTAAAGATACGACGTTTTTAGTATTCAACATAGAAAATTACATTTATTTAATATGTGTAACACACATGGTTTTTAAAGATATAACTCTTTTTTAGATATATTCAACACGTGTAACATACGGGGTTTTTAAGAAAGTAATTTTTTTATTATTTGGTAGATTTATCCAACCCGATTATACACGAGTTTTTTAAAGATACGACGTTTTTAGTATTTAGTATACAAAATTACATTTATTTAATCTGTGTAATACATATGGTTTTTAAAGATATAACTTTTTTTTATTATTTGATATATAAAATTACATTTTTAATATATAAAATTACATTAATAACGGGGTTCTAACCTAGTTATTTATATATTTTACACTTAAGAATTTGAAAGATGCCTAACCAAAAATTGAAAACGATAGGAGTCCACACCACCTAACGTGGACCGCTTTGTGATCGCATGCAAAAAGTTTGCTCAAGTGTTGCATTCTAACTGAGACCGACGTCATCATCTTCACCCGTAAGTACTTTCTTTTTATAAAACGGGGATCAAATAACAACACACATATATGGAGAAAGGGAGTGTTTGTGTAACCGGAGGAACTGGGTTTTTAGCATCATGTCAAGAGGTTGCTTGAAGAAGGATATTATGTAATTACTACAATCAGATCTAACGCAGGTTTTATTTACCTTTCATCGTATCTTGTTTGTTTTTGAAGAATTCGTGCTTATACTTTGATAACCTAATAATTATAAAAAAAAAATATATATGAATTTTGAATTCATATTGTTTAAGTCGATATAAATATGGATTATACATGGGTGTGCCTATTGGCACACCAAACCCTAGCAAAATTAGGGTTTATCTACGCAGCGTATTGGTCAATACGCAACGTATAGGGTTAACCCTCTACGCTGCGTATTGACCAATACGCTGCGTAGATAAACCATGGATCTCAGTGCCTGATAACCAATCATTACACAGAAAACAAGGGTCATATACGCTGCGTATAGGTCTATACGCAGCATATATAAACCATTAGATTTTTTTTGGTCATTTTGGTAGGTTTGAGGGATCATTTTTTCACAAAGTTTAAATACGTTGCGTATTTACCTCTAAGCAGCGTATATAAAGGTCTGAAAATGTCTTTTATACCCTTGTGTTGAGGCTATACGAAGCCAAATACAAGGGTAGTGTGTCATTTTTGTCTCATACGCTGCGTAGGGACCTCTAAGGAGCGTATATAAAGCTCCATTTTTGTATTTTTTTATTGTGTATTCCTTTGTTTATTTATAAAAAAAAAAGAATAATGTGTAGTGGTTAAGAAAAATAATGCCCCCACCATGGGGCATTATCCGACACGTGGCAGTCCAGTCAGCATGGGACGTTATTGCAAAAGTGGTGTAGTAGGAATAATGCCCAAATAATGCCCTTCCAATCATTAAACAAAAAAAAAAGGCAACCTAAATGATCATTGGCTAGTCAAACATGGGAATAATGCCCATTGGCCACATGCAGCGTTTTCTTAATAACGGCAAAATTAATTTTCTGAATTTTTTTTTTAAATAACGGCTAGTGTAATGGATGGGGGGCGTTTTTTTCAATTTTTTTTAAAAATCACGCCCCACTACGGGTGGTCTTATAGGCTTATACGAGGTCAATACGGGACCTAATATTTGTATTATTTTTAATTCTTATAATTCATAATATTTGTATTATTTTTAATAATATTGTTTTTTTTATAAATAAACATGGAAATACCCCAAAATACACACAGTTAATTTACTTTTTTTTATAAATAAACAAAGGAATACACAATAAAAAAATACAAAAATAGAGCTTTATATACGCTCCTTAGAGGTCCCTACGCAGCGTATGAGACAAAAATGACACAACTACCCTTGTATTTGGCTTCGTATAGCCTCAACACAAGGATATAAAAGACATTTTCAGACCTTTATATACGCTCCTTAGAGGTCTATACGCAGCGTATTTAAACTTTGTGAAAAAATGATCCCTCAAACCTACCAAAATGACTCAAAAAAAATTAATGGTTTATATATGATGCGTATAGACCTATACGCAGCGTATATAACTCTTATTTTCTGTGCAATGATTGCTGATAAGGCTCTGAAATCCATGGTTTATATACGCTGAGTATAGCTCTATACGCAGCGTATAGAGGTAACCTTATACGCTGCGTATAGGTCAATACGCAGCGTAGGTAAACCCTAAATGTGTAGATAGGCAATCTGGGTGTGTAGATAGTTAGGGCCTTATACATTTACTATACTGTAGTGTTTCTTAAATTTTGAAACATTTATCGTTCAAAGTATCAACAAATTCCATAGGAATCGAATACTAATGAATATATTATAAGTTTGTCGATATAATTCAACAAACCTGCTTTTAAAAAATACTAGTGGGAAGGCCCGCGCGTTGCCGCGGGTATTTATTAGTTTTTGCCGCACGTTGCCCAACGAGTTCACACAGTTTATTTTTAAAACCAATTTGTTAACACAACTAATATAGCAATTGAGTATAAACAAAGAATTGATAGTGGCACATGAAAGGGAAGATGGGCCTTGAGTTCTACAATGTGGGACAAAAAAGTTACAAAAACAAATCAAACTTCATTCGTTTTAAACAACACCTATGTGTCCGTGTAGATAATTATTACTTGGTTTCAGAAGGTGCCCGTTGCTCATATTTCTCAAGGATAGAAAGGGCCAAGTCAAACTTAGCCATGTGAAAGTTGGACCTAGCCATCAAGCTCCATCTCGGAAGCTTCAATGGTTGGAGTTGATCCTCATTTGGCATGTGATCAATATCATCAATGGTCACACAATTCTTTTCGGCAAAAGTAAGTGTTTGCTCACACAATTGAATCACCTCTTCATGCTTATGCAGCTGTTACATTCCACATAAGATAAAGCCAACAATGAGAGTGACAATGTCTCAAAGTATCATAACCTAAATCACTTTATTAATAAAAAACTCCCGGTTAACTTGTGAAAGTAAATACCATTAAGAGAGCCTCCTCTTTCATTTCAAGTAGTTTCTCTGAATAGCGGCTTATTGACAAAGCCTCCTCAACAACCTCCAAAGCAGTAGTTGCTGACTCAAAGGTTTTATGGTGCAAAAGCTCAGCCAACTTGCTGATATAACTAACCACTTTCTGTCAGTCAAAAAACCCCAAATCAGAAGCCGAAAAAAAAAGAAGTTAAGTACTTAACTCCATGAGACAATGCATACAAATCTTATAAATAGCTTGAAAATTTACTCTTTTTAACCAGAGTCTTATTTAATTAACCTGATTTGGAAAGGGTGCCCATTTTCATTGCGTTGCTGCAAAAACCACAAATCCATAATCAACCAACAAACTTTATATTACTAATGAAAATCACAATCCAGACATTCATTATGTAATAAACACACTAAACCAGACATTCATTTGTAATAAATACCTGAGCTCAGAAAACATGAGTAAAAAGCCATTAAAACAGCTAATAGGTGCTTGTTGGACATCAAGAACCGAAGAGTCTTCATGATCGAATGCAAAAAAACCCGATTTTTGACACAAATAAGTGTATTTCACCAGCCCGCTGTGCCGTTCTCGTTTCAATCTATAGTCATGAAACGGAAAAAAATTGTCATTAAACATACATAATTTTTGTTTACAAACATGACTAACTAATAGGATTTACGATGTTAGAAAACGTACTATATAAAGAACATGCACGATGGTATAAGGGTTTCGACATAAAAAATTTATTGACGAGTAACGATATACAATACATGTCTAACAAGTCAGCCTGAAGATATTCAGAACAATTCAATCCTTGACCTTCCTTGCATTTTGATTCAATAACACAAGTGAAAACACTATGTGAGCACAAGCTCTCCATGTTTATACTTGTAGTTCTAGTCCTCCTATTTGATAACCCCTGCATAGAATAAAGATTTTTTGGTTTGTTGCATAAGGCTTCATGGCAAAGAGCTCAAGCCTATGAAAGAAAGTGAAAAGAAAAGAAGAAGCGATGAAGAAACATGTTGCTAATGAAAGGAACCATGAGAGCTAAATAGCTAATCCCACCAAACACTATGGTTTACAACACATGATAGTCTAAAAAGTACAAATAATAGCCGTTAAACAAAACACAGATCATAAGAATATGGTTGTAAAATATACTGGGACTGAGACTAAACTAACAAAAGCACAAGCATCTTTTGCTAACCAACTGTCAACTCATCTCATCTAACCCATGTACACTTGTTGCTTTTTCTGGCCCTAAATAGAAAACAGCCCCCATGGCGATTAAGCTTACCGCCAACTACAATGGTGGCGGTCTTCATGGCGCCCTTCGGTGAGACGAAGAATCAGATGAGTAAGGGTGCCACTGATCATCATCATGACTCGAACTCGTTTCACGTATCAACGGGCTACGTCTACTATAACTCGACCCTCTAGAGTCATAACCAGGGTACCTAGGCGAGAAGCTAGACGGCAAGGAACCGATGACCCGGTCAACTCTAGGCGGCCCATCGTCTCTATAATCGCGGTTCCACCTATCTTTAGGATAATGGTGAACATAAATTACATTTCATGGCGGTCAAAAGCCATCAAATTCAAATTGATTGTACAGACCAAGAGTCAAAGAATTAAATTCCAATGTTTTCTAAAATAACAACATAGATTCCACACAGTATGCATATCATCGAACTGTTGCTATTTTCATACAGATAGACGTGCAAACATAAATGAAATGTCAAAAAAAAATGCAGAAACGAATCAATTCACTTACCAGTGACTTAAGATCTAGCGATTTCAACATTCTGATTTCAGTTTCAAGACCTAGAACCTGCGATTGAAAAGGAAATTGTTTCAATTTCAAACATATAAAACAATGAACCGATATATGCAATTCAAGGTGTTGATGAGGAACAAACTTGTTGAAATCCAAAAAGATGAAAATAAGTAACCAACATCCTTGCTACAATACACAGAATCGATCAAAAATCTTCAGCAAATAGAGAGTGTAATTCGATAACTACAGTGTTTCATGGCAAACCCTAGCCGTTGGCCTTTGACGACCACCAATACCACAGCCTCTGGAACCACTGTCGCCGACAGAGGGTGGAGTGAGAACGTAAGGGGGATTGGAGAGGACAAATTGAAGGTGGGACGATTCATTTGCAGTCTTTACAGGGATATTAGGGTTATGGAGGATTCAGTCGTGATGAAGGTGAAGAGATGAGAGGAAACTGTGATTTGGGTATTAGGGTTATATATATTCAATTCCAGGATAAGAAACGATTCAATTGTCTGAGAAGTTAATGTACGGTTATTCCATGATCAAATCCCTAAAACACCCCTATGGTGTCTTAAAATTTTGGAAAAGTTGCAACTTTAGCCCCTTTAAAATGGCTTCTCTCTATTGTACATAATGCTTCAAAATTTATACACAAATAAAATTACTATCTTGTCCATCACTTCTCCTTTTTATAGTATTATAGATTATCAAACACTTTATATACTAAATGTTAAATTTGTGAATTTGTCAAACTTACATTAATTAATCATTTTAGACCCACCAGGAAAATATTATCAAACACTTTATATACTATAACTTTACGGCTTTAACTAAATAGTTTTACGCTTTTTAAACTTTCTTATGTAAAAACTAAAAACGTCGTTGCGTTTGATTTTTTTTCTTGATACTCCGATATAAATTTTAGTGAAAAAGCATAATCGGAAATAGCGGTGATGTGACGAACCGAGCCAGTACTGACTCGGTATTTGATTTTATGATTTTCGATAGATGTAAAATACGACTTTGTTTTTTTGGGTTACATATATAATACAATTTTTGTGTAATAAAATAATTGTATATAAACTTTTTTTTAGTCTTACAAATTTTAACATTCCCGCCGCAACACATGGGTTTTACCCACTAGTTTGTTTATTTTTTAGAATTCTGCTAGTTTGTATGGTTACATTTTGTCATGTTACTTGTATGACTAGTCGGGTTACTTGATTTGAATATGATGGATGCAACTTAAAAAAAGGTTTATTTGATTATGGATTTTATTATATCTAACGAATTCTATGAATTTATATTACAATAGTTTACATTATCAATATTGAAATCGTAATAAATCGTCATGGTCAAAGAAAGATGTGAGCTATCTCACCGATCTACCGGCAGCATATGAGAGGCTTAAAATTTTTGAAGCGGATCTAAACAAACCAGAGACCTTTGACGCACCAATCAAAGGATGCATTGGTGTCTTTCATGTTGCACATCCGATTGATTTTGAGGGCAAGGAACCCGAACAAGTGCAAACTGAAAGGGCAATCAAGGGTAGTTTGGGTATTTTACAAGCATGTGTTGATTCAAAGACAGTAAAGAAGGTCGTGTACACATCTAGTGCATCCACATTTATATTTAACGGAAAAACACACACTGAGGTCTTAGATGAGGAGTCTTGGAGTGACATTGATTTTATCCACACTCATTTTAATGAATTTGGAGCCCCATATTTTGTTTCAAAAACATTAACCGAAAAAGCAACCCTAAGATTTGGTGAGGAAAATGGATTGGATGTTGTGACAATCATTCCAACATATATCCATGGTCCATTTGCCGGCTCGCGTTGCCCGGGCTCTGTGCGTGCCTCAATGGCGATGATCTTTGGTGAGTAACAAGTATATATGAAATTTGGAAAGTCGGTAAACATATATGTACATATAAATTTCTCTTTAAGGTTATTGATAATTTTCTCATGTTAGGTTTCTAGGTTTTAATTTCATTATGTTCTATAAGGCTTATGACTTACACTTATAATGTAACAAACTCAAAATAATTGTTAGGTGACACTACGAAGTATGACATGCTTACGAAAACCGATTTCGTGCATGTTGATGATGTGGTGAGAGCACACATTCATCTTCTTGAGTACCCACATGCGAAAGGAAGGTATATATGTCAAAAGTAGGAGTCACATTCACTGAATTATATGAACTATTGTCAGCCAGATATCCGGAGTATAAAATGCCAAATATCGAGTAAGCTTCAATATTGTCATTTTGCGCAAATTGTGTTTGATTCATTATTGCTGACAATATTTGTTGATTATGTTGTTTTATAAGCTCGTTTAAGGATGCCGAGAAAATGAAGTTTCCTGGAGTATCTTCGAGAAAACTGTTGAGCACTGGCTTTCAATTCAAGTATGGGCTTGAAGAAATGTTCGATGATGCAATTACTTGTTGTAAACAACACAACATATTGTAGCATATACAGATGTTGTATAATACCTATATTAATTGTGTAAGAAAAAAACTTTGGATATGATATGGTACATTTTTTCTAATAAACATTCATATACAAATACATGTTTTAAGCTTATGGATGTGATTGCAAAACTTATTTACCAAATGAGTGTGGTTTTAGTATTTAACAAACTAGTAATTTCAACAACATATCATACTTATCTCTATTCCTTTTTATTTATTTTTTTTCAATTAACTAATCATATTTATCTCTTTTTTAACAACCTGTTATACTTTTATTAAAACTACTCTTTACAAAAAAAAAAAAAAAAAAAAAAAAAAAAAAAAACATTTCGTTTCAAATTAACATCATATAATATAGAGTAAACTGCCATTTTGGTTCCGGTGGTTTGGGCACTTTTGCCATTTTAGTCCAAATCTCAAACTTTTTACATCTGGGTCCCTGTGGTTTGCATTTTGTTGCCATTTTAGTCCAAAATCCAGAAACCCTCTATTTTGACTGTTGAAACCTGAATATTTTGTCCTTTAGTACAGGGGCATTTTGGTCATTCTGATTTTACTCTTCTATTAAATTAAAACAAAATTAATTATATATTATAATATATATATATATATATAACCCTCGATCTCTCTCTCACTAAAACAACACAGATACACCACACACTCTCTCTCTCAGTTCTCTCTCCCTCTCTCTACACCGTACACCACCGTCATCACCACAGATCACCACCGTCCACCGCCATACACATCTCTCTCTCTCTCTCTTTAGTTATCACATTCGTTGAATTATATGAACTATTGTCAGTTTAGATTCCTCCCCTCACCTCATGTATATAATACTAGGCTATCACCCGGGAACATCCCGGGTTAAGAGAATTTAGTTTTGGATAATAAAAGGTACACAAACAACATATTGAAAGTTGAAAGTCGTTAGTATCTTCTTTCCCTTCTGAAAATAATTTATTTGTATCGTTTCATCAGTATCCTAAGTTTGTCTACATGTGTATTCATAGTTTTTGTGTAAAGCTTATTACGTTTTAATTGTTATTGAGATCTGAGTTAAAAGTTGTTTCGTAAACCGATAGAAAATGTTATACTGTTTGTTTTTTAATTATGTTATATTACTATTTTGATAATTGTGATGAAATCTATACACGATATATCATAAGTTGATTAAATTGATAGGAGAAAAAAATATTGATGAAAAATGATAGATTTATTCATAGATATAAAAAAACATATAAAGATCAAACAACCACGTCAAACTCATTAGTATCTTTTTCCCTTCCCACAATAATTTATTTGTTCCGTTTCATCAGTATTCTAACTTTGTCTCCATGTGTATTCATAGTTTTCGTGTAAAGCTATAAAAATATTTCGTAAACCCATACAAAATGTTATATTGTTTGTTTTTAAAATACATTATATTATGCTTTTACTTGAATTTTCAACTAATAAAATTTATAAACATATTTAGGAAATTATATTTATTTTGTTTCTTTTTTCTTTTATTAAGGCTCATTGATTAATGTTTTCAAACGTGATATTGTTTTATTAGCTTAGTTATTTATGTTATAAATAATAACCAATGAATTGAATCTTTTTATGTGCCAACTTCAACGTCCACTTCCCACATACACACATATCTATACTGCATTGGCACTCCATCATTTACGGATAAAAGTGTAAAGGTGAAGCTAATTTGACTTGATGTTTTATACAATAAAAAGATGCATATTGTTCAAGTGTTAGAAACATGATCATAAATGAAGCCCTTGTAGAATGATAAAGGTCCCTAGTGCCACAATTAACATTTATTTTCAGTTGAGTTGATAAGTCTAATTTGATTTACACCAAAATTTCCATTTACTTCTTCATACAAACCGGAGATAACAACTTAAGTCATTTTTTAAAGTCTTAATAAAACAATCAATTGTGCTTGTGTAGCTTAAATCTCCCATTACTCTTGATTTCACCTGCAAAAAAAATTCAAAACTTAAAAAAAAAAAACCCATTTCACTAACGAAAAATTCAAAACTCAATAAAAAACCCATTTCATTCGCAATGGTATGTTTTTCAAAGGAAACCGTAGGCGATGAGACAGAAACTACCAGTGACAATGCTTCATAGGAATAGACACAAAAAAATCTAAAGAAGGATGATTTTTTTCCGCTACGACTGCATACTAACAGGTTGTGATATCATACCAAAGACATTGACCATAAAACCATAGTTGCCTCGCCAATGGACTCAAAAACTTCCACTTTCTTTGAATCATAATAGTCATTATAACCTTGGAAAAATTACAAATAGATCATTTCATGCGTATTATAAACTTTTTAAAGGAACACTGGGGCATGCAAACTTAGAGTCATCAAAAGATGTGTAAACTGAACCATATCTGATATGGTTGTCATAAAAAAACTACTTTTAAGGAGATATCTTTTTAACAAACCACAAACCACTCATGAACTTCTTTACTTTCCTACATGTTCTAGTCATTTAAGGGAAAAAAAAATAAGTTAGCTAAGCAACCACTAACCAACCAAGCTGATGATGAACGATACATTATTTCTTCATGATGTACCCAAGAATCCAACTAATCAAGCCAACGATGATGATAGACATCAAAGGTGCAACACCTCCTTGGCTTTTGTGGCTTCTGGGCCTCAAGAGGTCCTAATATTTGCAACAAAGGTGCTAATTAAATTATTACCAAATAAAAGGATACAACAAAGGAGGAGTTGCATATAGGTACAAGTAGAGGTAGCACAATGGACAGGTGAACTGAAATAAGTAGTTTCTCATACGAGTCGGCTTGAGCCAAAATGCTTTTTGTCCAACATACGATTACAAAAATAAGATTATTTCAGTAATAATATTTTTAAAATGAAATGATTTAATTGATATTATACATCAAAAGTACCTTTTAGAGTTTTAGGTAACTTAAAGAAAGTTTTTGCCTATTTTGCATACAACAAACCTGAACCGACACATCTTGTTAAAAGGGAAAAGGGTCTCACCAGTTCTTGTCAAATTCTGTTTCTTTCCTCACTCAACTTTGAAATGAGAGATCTCACCTGAAAATCCATGAGCATGTTAATCCAACTCATTCCTTTTGAGAATCCATTAATGAAAAGGGGACCCATAATCATGTCCCGGTGTCTATGTGGAACTCGTTAAAAGCATAAAACCGCCAAACCACATAGCATCATGGCAACCAACAGAAATACTAAAAGTAATGAATTATGAATGCAAGTTGTAGCAATACAGAAAATGACCTTTTTATGTTCATATAATACAAACCAGAACAAATCAGTTAATTACCAGTGATCATTATCTTTGTCTTTTTATTACATATAAATCACTGTTCTTGTAAAAAACGGAAAAGAACATAACACAACACGGCACACGTACGCATTGACTCAACTCTGAGGATTTGTCAAGAGAATCTACATGCATTTTTGAACCCTACAATCAAGCACAATAACAATTTTGATGAACCAATAAGACAACTGACCAGTCAAATAAAGAAAACGCGAAACAATAAAATGGAAATTGTTCTTTACCATCTCGGGGGTGATGTCTTTTGGAGTTGCTCCCGCCTTTGCAATTATACTTTAAAGGAGAAACTTGTCCCTACATTGCATGTCAGGAGGAGCCTCCTTGTGAGCTTGCATTTTTACTTCAATAAAACCAAAAAAAATTAACAAAAAAATAACAACCTTTAAAGTCATCAATCGTTAGGGTACTGTAGAGCCCAAAGTGAACATGCATTCGATACATATCCTATCATTTTTGTAATAAACAAATACATTTATAGGAAGGAAATCGAGATTGTCCAGGGGTAGTTCCCCGCACAATCGAAGCATTATTCAAGCAATCAGCAGATAGCAACCATACATATCTTTTTAAGCGGGGCATGCTTGAAATTTACCTTGGTCAACTCAAAGATTTACTCATACCTCATGCAAGAAAAACTACTGATCCTTTACCTCGACAGTGAGTTTAATATATATAATAGACTAAAACGGCATTTTCGATCCTGAGGTTTGGCCAGTTTTGCGACTTTCATCAAAAGGTTTGTTTTTCCGCATCTGGATCCAAAAGGTTTGAAATCTTGCCATTTTCATCAGGCTCGTTAACTCCATCCATTTTTTTCCGTTAAGTCAGGGGCATTTCCGTGTTTTTTTCAATAAATTAAAAGGCAACCAGATCTTTTTCACTTTATGTAAAAAGATCGAATACCCATGAAAAGGACCAAATTGCCCTTTAAGTTAACAAAAAAGACAGAAATACCCCTGACTTAATGGAGAAAAATGGATGGAGTTAATGAGCCGGATGAAAATGGCAAGATTTCAAACTTTTGGATCCAGGTGTGGAAAAACAAACCTTGCGATGAAAGTCGCAAAACTGGCTAAACCTCAGGGACAAAAATGACATTTTACTCTTTATAATGTGGCAAAAATTTATACACTCATCATATCACTCGCAGATACTAATAATTATGTGAAATCGAAACTTTTTACTGTCTTTCCATCCAAACCGATCCTAACGGTAGGATTGTGATCGATAATCTTGTAAGCATCCAAGTCAGCAACTTTAATCATGCAATAAGTCTTTATAGACTCGGAAGTCAACTCAGATCAACTACTTCAACAAATTCCAATAAAGTTTCTAGTAGATCACATTGGTGATTCTTTTCTCTTCTTTCCTGAATAAGAGCAAGAACTTCAATTCATTATCATAATGTCGTAAACAAATGTTTTTTTATTATTATTTGCAGCATGATTCGCATGTCAATGACTTGTTCTCATGCTACCGAAAGACGAAAAGTTACAAATAAAATTTGGATGGTTGATTTGGGCGGAAGTGAGCGCGTTTGAAAACGAAAGCGTGGGGAAGAAGATTTGAAGAAGGAAAAGCTATTAATATTTCTCTTTCGGCCCTTGGTGATGTCATCAATGCTCTCCAAAGAAAGAATAGCCACATACCTTACAGGTAACTGAAACTAAAGATACTCAAGTGTTGACCATTTTCCAAAGTCAAACTCAGTTTCAATATACAAGTAGCAATTAGACCCACTCACTAATGAACAGGTTGATTCTAGTTGTGTTATATCCTTAACGGGTCAAACAAATAAATAGAGAAGTCAGCTAAAAATGGGTGAAATCTTTTTAAATGCAGAAAAGAAAAAACCTCTTAAATTATTTTTTAGACAAACTAAGATTATTATCAAAGTTATATAATTTCTTAAATCATTTTGTACCCGAACTCAAATATTGAAAAGAAAGATCCCGACCCGGACCCAATTATTATTAATACCCGAACTCAAATACTCATCTTGAGTTTGGTAAGCAAATCTTGTTTCTTGGATTCAAGTTCACCCGAATAACCCAAAGACCATTAAAAAAACCCCTATAAACTATTTGTTCTTATTTTAGGCTAAACTTGGCTCGGGATCGATAAGGCTCGACTCGTTTCGAGCTTTTTCTTAAGTAGCTAGCGAGCCGCTTGGCTCGTGTGCCACCCACTTATAACAGAACTCCACAAAACATAAAAACCAACAACATCAAAATTACCTGGTCACAGTAGTTTGGAGCAGAGAATACAGTCATGAGTTTACCATCATGTTCGATTTCATAACCTTCGTCTTTGACCTCATGAGATCGCACAACTAAATCTAAAAAACAAATCACAAAAAACAATGAGAACGTGTAAGGTATATGAATTCATATCATCAAAACACCTAGCGTATTCATTTCATAAAACTGTCACAAATGCATAAAACGTGATACAATTTTATGAGATTGATAAAATAATAACACTACCTAGATTATTATCCTTCAGAAGCCGTTTTGTTACGTCTCCACCAAAAGGGAGCCCTACACCACGCTTGCTTGGTCCTCTACCAGGATTAGGTTGAGGACCACTCCATAATATCTCACACATCAACCCTAAACAAAATATAAAAATTTATGCACCCTCTAAAACTCGTATTAGCAGCTTGTTATCCAACATAAGTACAAATATTTATTAGCAAAATATACCTTCCTCTGGGGGCTCGCAAAACCAATCAATGGCTCTGATGACAGAGAGCTTTACGCCATCAGTGCTAAAAGTGACATTTTAGAGAAGGATAATAAATGGTTTAAAAAAACACAAACAAATGTGTCTAGTTAACCTGGATCGGATTGAGCAGCGATTGGCGGAACATAGTCAGGAATGGTAGGAAAGCTAGGGTTTGAAACAACACTCATGAAACCGATAACTATAATATATCTCCCTAAATAGAATCAAAGAAAATGTCTGGTGGTGAGAGTCAAGCACGAAAATCCGAAGAGTTGAAAACGAATATATCAAAATCAAATGTCAAGAACTTCGAATCGGATACGGAAACTTACCATGAATACAATCTTTAGAGGCAACTTGTGGGTGGCGACGATCGAAGAAGAGTAGATTACGATTGGGATTCAAGATCTGAAGAGTTTTCTAGGGTTTTGCAAAGTAGCGGTGGTGAAACGTATGAAGGAATTAGAATGATTAGGGTTTTTAATTCCTTATATACCCGGGTCAATTCATGCGGGTTTGGATAGAAAAACGGATCCCGTGTAAAAATTAGAGATTTCCCTCATTTTCCCGCCCAAAATTTTGTGAGGTTGCACAATCTAGTGACACGTGTCCCACACCTTATTTGTTTATTATATATATATATAGATATAGATATGTTTATATTAAAAATTTATCATATAATCACAATCATTTGGCTTGTATCGTTGGAAAATCCATTCACTTTTATGAACACATTTACAAATTACTCCCCTATGATTATATTAAATATCTATCATATAATCACAATATTGACGTTGGGAAATCCATTCACTTTTATGAACGAACACATTTACAAATCCCCCCCCCCTAAATAGTAAACGACTAGACAAACATCCACCTACTATAGTAAGTTAAACCGGACCGGAAACGGTTGAACCCTGTTCATGTAAGACCGGCCACTCCATGTCTCGTGTATATCTCGTATCACAGGTTGACACAAATAATCCATGTTTAACTCAAAAAGAAGTATTCTTTTAAGTTTTTAATACATCACTGCTCTATATTTATAGATTTATGCCACAAATTTCTATAGATAATACATCACTACTCTAAATTTATAGATTTATACCACAATTTTCTATAAAAACGTTCTCTGACATTTTTTTTCTATAGATATACGAAGAAACTTATGATAACAGGTAATCAGGTATGAAGCTCATCACTAGAACACAATGTGATAACTAGTACAAGCCACCTATGTTCTCTATATATACATGAGGTGAGGGGAGGAATCTAAACTGATAAAAGACCGATGTACCAAATTCAACAACCTCTAAACCGACTCAGCTACACTGTACACTAACAATAATATCCAACAAGTTAAGGTTTTTATATAAGGCAAATTGAAAATAAATAATCTCACCTAACTCAATTTGGCCGATAATAATCCAAAGTCAGTTATTGGAAATAAATAATCCGAACTGGTCATTTTTTTTTGTAAAATAGTCCGCCGTTAAAATAGCTTAACGGAGTTAAGTTTTTTTCCGAATTACAAACCGATGTTTTAGGTCTTTTAAACAGAACGAGGATACGAGTCGATTGATGTAAAACTTACCTCGAAATATTTCCCCAACCCACGAAAACGGTGCTTCAATTCGGGTGTTTAAACTTCCAATCAACAAAAATCAAGACATTTCGAGCATAATTTCGAGGTAAGTTTTATATCAATCGACTTGTATCCTCGTTCTGATCAAAAGCCTTAAAACATTGGTGTGTAATCCGGAAAAAAACTTAACTCCGTTAAGCTATTTTAACAACGGACTATTTTACAAAAAAAAATTGACCAGTTCGGATTATTTATTTCCAATAACCGACTTGTGATTATTATCGGCCAAATTGAGTTAGATGAGATTATTTATTTCCAATTTGTCTTTATAAAGTACCATGTAATAGTACAATAGTGAACTGTAAACCTGTTAGGTTGATTCGAGATTGACTTGATGAAATTCTGAATGATGGTTGTATTCACCTATTTTTGCAATAATAGCTTGGTCTACGGCGGGATTCACCGCATTTTATATGTGTCGGATCTATTTACTTACTTTTGAAGGACATTTAAACGTTCATTTTCAAAATTACAGTGGAAAAAGGAATATCCCCTGTATTCAATATCTCTATGGGGTAAAGAAGGTTCAAAAATAAGATTAAAATGTTCGTTAACTAACATGAATTGGTTAAACACAACACAACCCATATTTTGTGAAATTCATTGCCATTGTGTATAACTTCAATCAAATCAAGGAATATCAACATATACGTACTTATTGTAATTATATATATGTTTAAACTTCATTTAAAGAAAAAGTCATACAGAAGACCCCATTTTCAAAGGAAAATAGTAATTTGTAACATTGATCACCTTTTGGTATTGTTAAATAAAATATTACCGCCCACTACTGATTACTGAATACAAAATATAAATAAATTTAATCTGACTTTTCAGCACTTTGTCTTGGTTCTACTTTGAATAACTTGTCAAACTTGTGTTTGTTGCCTACTTTTCTGTCTCTCAAATGGAATATATATAACCAACTCACAATTCCAACAAATATATTTTCATCTTTACACACAAAATCAAGATAAATAAGATGGAGAAAGGAATTGTTTGTGTAACCGGGGGCAATGGGTTTGTAGCATCATGGTTGATCAAGAGGTTGCTTGAAGACGGATATTATGTAAATACTACCGTTAGATCTCATCCAGGTATACGTGTTTATTCAATCTTTTCTACTTAATATTGGTTCTATGACACATTTAGCTAAACGTGTTTGTAAGGTGTGTGTGTTGTTTTTCATATTCTAAATAGTGCATTTGAAAATGTGAACCTTATTATTGTTAGACTCAAAGAAAGATGTAAGCTACCTCACAAACTTACCTAAGGCCACAGAGAATCTAAAGATTTTCGATGCCGATTTAAACAAGCCCGAGACCTTTGAGGCAGCAATCAGAGGTTGCATAGGTGTCTTTCATGTCGCGCATCCAACATTAAGTAATGATAGCGTGGAAGTGTTGACCGAAAAAACAGTTAAGGGTGCTTTGGGTATTTTACAAGCATGTGTTGATTCAAAGACGGTGAAGAAAGTTGTGTACACGTCTAGTATATCTGCAATTATGTTTAACGGGAAAAAACATACTGAAGTTATAGGCGAGGAATCTTGGAGCGACATTGATTTTATAAATTCTCGTATGGAATTTGGAGCATGGTATCATATTTCCAAGACAATGACCGAAAAAGCAATTCTTGAGTTTGGCGAGAAAGAAGGATTAGATGTTGTGACGATCCACCCCACGTTTGTTCATGGTTCGTTTCTTGGCCCTGAGTGCCCAAAATCTGTGCGCAACGTAATGGCTATGATCTTTGGTGAGTTTGTCCTATCATTGTTACGTTATATTAAAACTCTTTTAAGTTTTTGCATATAATTAGTTTTTTGAGATTTGGGAAGCGAGTTGAGCTGCCCGAGAGTTACTCCATGTTAGTTTGCTAAAAGCTCGAATCGAGCCAAACTTAAACAAGCTCAAGCCCATATTGAAGCTTGTTTAATAGCCGACCCTGGTGTTGAAATTTATATACCAAACTTGGTTAGACTCTTGAACCTAAACCAACTTATTATTTATAAAAAGGTAATAAATTCATTAATTAGAATCAATATATGTTACACAATATATATATA
Source organism: Helianthus annuus (assembly GCF_002127325.2). NCBI lineage: Eukaryota > Viridiplantae > Streptophyta > Magnoliopsida > Asterales > Asteraceae > Helianthus > Helianthus annuus. The sequence continues at coordinate 194,980,701 of NC_035436.2, read as the reverse complement.
TATATATAGTAGTTAATAATTAAAACGAGTCGAGCTTAAGATTAATATGTTCTCACAAGCCGGACTCAAGTTTTAGATATATTACTTGAAACGTCCTAAGCTCGAGCTTGCCTTGATTTAGCTCGTTTACACCCATAATACTTACTCATACAAGCTCATCTTATTTGAACAATTATAAAGGTTATAACTTTTTCTTACAAAAAAAAATGACTATCCGTATTTGTAACAACTCTAAGTTAATATACTATATGTTTGTTATTAACTATTTAGAAGATATCCGATTTCATTTTCATTGTCGTATAAGGTGTGCTATGCTTATATATTGGTAACAACTCATAAGTTAATATATGATCATTTATAGTGTAATAAGATTCAAAATAAATTTCAGGTGATACTCACTTGTATGCTATGCTAGCGAGAGCGCCTTTTGTGCATGTTGATGATGTAGCTAGCTCACACATTCATCTTTTTGAGCATCCTAATGCGGTAGGGAGATATATTTGTTCGAAAACTGAAGTACCAATTGAGGAATTGTACAAACTATTATCAACCAAATATCCAGAATATGAAATACCAAATATCGAGTAAGTTGTAATATCGTGATTTCTTATAAATAGTCTTGGAACAAATGAAAAGCGCTGCTAACTATCTTTTTTTATAGCATTTTGAAGCCAGAGGACGCTGAGAAAATGATGTTCCCTAAAGTGTCATCACAAAAACTCTTAGGCACTGGATTCCAATTCAAGTATGGGATTGAAGAAATGTTTGATGATGCAATTGATTGTTGTAAACGAAACAATATAATCTAGATTATAGAAACTTGTGTTTCAATTTAATATGGTTAAGGTGATACATGTTTTTAATTTTGTTACACATCTAATCAATAAAGTTTCACATTATATGATACATTATGATGAGTTGCAATAACTATTGACATGTTATACTTACAAAATTATATGTCTAATAACTTTTTTTATTGTTGGAATGTCGCTATCAGAATATCCTTGCGGTCTCTCATGTGACAACCGTTAATGGTGGGTCTAACCTGGTTGGGCCCACTCTATAATGAGGATGTCTTCCCATGCACAACATTCTTAGTTTGGCATTGTGGTCACCGGGTGTACTCTATGAGCAGTTGGCTCCGCAGGTGACTTGTAGCCAAGATGTGTGAGATGACCGGAATCGTTCGAGGTCCGGAACCATATCTTTTCACATACGATATAAATGTAATAAATATATGTACATAATTGACCCTCTCCCTAAGAAAACAAATGAAATAATATTGTAGATAACTAAAGTTGATACCAGAAAAATAGTAGATTCTTGAGAAACACTTTGCATATAAATGAAAAATAATAATAATTTGTTGGTCAAATTAGTGCATTACAATGCATTTCAGTTGCAAGTAAACATAAAGTATTTTTAAGTATTTTATGATTGCAGAGGTAGAAAAAACTTGCTTGAACTAATATCGAAATTAATATATATATAACAAAATTATTATTATGATATTTTTAAAATATACGTTCAGAGAAATTTGATAAATGTCCATACCACATATCCTGTCGTATGATATAAGAAATAAAGTAAGAAATAAAAGATAAAAGATAAAAGATAAAAGATGAAGACTGATCAGTGTAATTACTTCACAAACAACAAGTCAACTTTGGGTCACCATTTTATGTCACAAATCAATACGCAATAATAATATAGGGCCCGTGTTTGGGACATAAGCAACTTTGACGACTTGTATTTTGGCGTTTTGAACACTTACCAGAAAATCAAGAACGACTTTCCAACACGCTACGCGGCAGGAGTTCGATTAATATTTCATTTATTTCGTTAGGGTGTCGACTTAAGGAAAATATGATTGTAATTGTATGTCCGTCTATATATGGTCATCTAAAAACTTATATAAATTGATGTTTATAAAATTATACTGTGTTATTTTATGCAAATGCCATAATTTAAAATATTTAAATTGAAAAATAGTTATGATGTAGAAATCACTAAAACTCTATTAGCAAAGGTAAAACATTTAAACAACTTAAAAGAAGAAGGTCTTGAATTCAAGTCATCCGAAAGAAAGTCATCCGAAAGAAAGAAATAAAAGAAATTTGCAGTTAAAAAAAACAAGTAAAGTTTGTGTAACCATTTAGATAGCTAATCGATGCAAGATAATAACGACAATAGAACACTTGAAGTCCGGTTTGATAATTTACTTTAAAGGCCTATTATCTAGAACAAAAGGAAAAGTGAAAACATTAAAAATTATAAATTATATGAACAAAAAGAGGATTAAGATTAAATAGAAAGTGCATAACAGTGAGAAAGATTTTATTTCATTACTCGTAGACTACCCGTAGTGGGACGTGGTTTTTAAAAAAAATTCAAAAAAAAAAACGCCGGATAACGCCCCCCCCCCCATTACACCCGGCGTTTCTGGGCGTTATTTTCGAAAAAAATTGAGTTTGGCGTTTTATCTAAAACGCTGAAATTGTATAGGGGGCGAGAATGAACCATTGCCAACGGTCAAATGTGTTTATTTTTATCTTTTTTTAATTCAAAAATTTACCCACTATATATATATATCAACCCACTTTCTCCTATTTTTTATAAAAAAACTCTTACTTTCTCTCCTACTTTCTCCTATTTTTTATAAAAAAAAAACCCCACTTTCTCCTATTTTTTATACAATCATGCATCCATTCTGACCCCCTTTTGGTGTCCCTGCAAGACCCACGAACCCGAACACAACCCAACCGCAACACCCGTATAACCTTCAAGACATGGACCCGAGCTTTTTAACATACTCGGCTTACTTGAGTGGCGCCACTCCGTTCGTGCCTCCCACCTTCGGCTATGGTCAAGCCGACGGGTCGCAACCGTCACAACAACAAGACGAACCCGAACCCGATGTCATCCGAACCGGTGCAAGAGAAATGGAAACGCGGCAGAAGGTCGCATAAGAAGAAGGAAAAGGACGAACCTCGACGTACAAAAACTCACCTTAAATGGACGAAGGATGAGGAATTCGCGTTGACTCGGGCGTGGCTCGACATTTCGAAGGACCACGAAACCGGTAACTTTTATATTTTATTTACTTATATTTTTTCTTTTATTTTTAACATACAACTTATATTTTCTTTTATTTTTTAAATTTGTAGCAAACTTTCAAACGGGCCCCGTTTTTTGGGATAGGGTTCGTGCACTCTTTTATAGCACGTGGGGTCAAGGCGAACATCGGGACAAAGATTCCATTTCTAGCAAATGGACTGACATCAATAACAAGTGTCATGCGTTCCAAGAAGTGTACCAACATAACTTCGATAATCGCCCGAGCGGTGAAGGTGACGTCAGGGTTTTAACGAGAAAATTAGAGAAATGGCATAAAGGGGATATCTTTTATTTTTTTACTTTCTCTTTCTACACGCAAAACACATGTCCATAACTTTTTCATACGATATTAATTTTTACAAAAAAAAAATCACCACAATAATGAGTGTTTTTTTATCTGTAATATAAGTATGATATTGCTATATAGTAATAAAATAAAAGAATACATTTTTATTGGGTTTCTGTGAATCATGTTAAAAGTTCTGGTCATTGTATTTTTCAACTGCGTTTTATCATTATGTTTTTTTTATTATGGTTTGTATACATTGTGTTATTGTCATAACATATAACACAATGTTATTATTTTTATTGTGTTTTTATTATTGGAACCTATAACACAATGTATGACACAACAAAAATGAGTTTTTTTTACATTATATCAAAAGTTATAGTCATTGTGTTTTTCAACTGAGTTTTAGTCATTATTTACATATATAGAATAACAATATAAACTTACTTACTTTTGTAAATATATATTTTTAAAGAAACTTTTATTGTTAATAACCGGAGAAAAAAGGATATTTAAAAAACATAAATGTGATTATTTTAAAAAAAAGAAAAAATGGTATAAAAACCTAATAAAACTAAATACTATGTGAAATAAATATGATAATACTACTACTAATAATAAAATAAATAAAGAAAAAAAAGGTAAAAACATAATATACATTACTAGGTTATAACCCCGTGTATTACACGGGTTGAATAAATGAATTTTATATACCAAATAATAAAACACTATCTTTTTAAAAGTCTCCTTTATTGCACGGGTTGAAGAAATGTAATTCTATATATTAAATAATAAAATAAGTTTTATCTATAAAAACCATATGTATTGTACGGGTTGAATAAATGTAATATTATATATCAAATAATAAAAAAAAAATTATATCTTTAAAACCATTGTATTACACGGGTTGAATAAATGTAACATTGTTTACCAAATAATAAAAAAGTTATATTTTTAAAAATCCCCGTGTATTACATGGGTTGAATAAATATGATTTTATATACCAAATAATAAAAAAAATATATTTAAAAAAACTAACGGATTTTTTTATATTTAAAGTAGGATAAGATTGAATATTAATCTGAACTAACGGATTTTTTTATATTTAAATTAGGATAAGATTGAATATTAATCTTTATTTATTTAGTTAATATAAGATTGAAAAATCATATGATTGAATAGGTGGGAGGTTGTATTATGATAAATCGGTTAACCGTACTGAATGATAAAGATAATAGTGATTGTTGAACAAATTAATTAATCGAATTTAACAAAAACATTTGTGATGTTAGGCGGATTTTTTTTAATTATTTGAAAGTTAATATCAACTTTGGAATTCGTATGAATTCTTATTATATTTTATTAAATATTATTGATAATAAAAATTTGTATTAATTTAGATTAAATATTATTATTTTTAGTATTAATAATAATTTTAATCAATTAAATGAGAGAATGACAAGTGTACCAAAACAGGTTTTTTTATTATATAGTACTAGTTTAAGTACCCGTGTAATACACGGGTGGCTAAACAACAAAAAAATTATACTTTAATACGTAAATACTTTATTACAGGTTCGTTCGAATATTACGATAAATAATATCTTATAAAAATTAATTAACGATTACATTTCTTAATAGATTTTAAGAAATGAGAATAATTTGTTAGGATTATAGTGTGTCATGAGTTGTCGATTTTAATCGCACGTCCCTAATACTAAGAACCAAAGTGTGTGTGTATATATATATATATATTATTTTGATTATAACAAAGAACCATGTAGCAATGATTTGAAACAGAGAAATACGCCAAATTATTTGATGTGGACAAAGCTGCTAATTGTCATCATCGTAAACTTGATACATAGTACGTTCGCCATTATGAATTATCACCATCTCCTCCAAAACGTTTATGTTTTGCTGTGTTAATTGTTGATCATCAAACTTATACAGTTCAATGAGTTCACGCGGGTTGTACATAATAATATGTTTTCGAGGTATGGATTCAAAGAACGTTATACGTTTATGATGATCTAAATTCTACGAAGGAAATAAATATATTGAATTATAACACTATCATGACTCATACCTAAACCTTACGTTGCAACCACCAGGCCAACACATCATTTGTTCAAAGTCTTATAATACCCACATGAACCAAGCTCAAAGCTTTTATTCTCGGATTAAATGCGCCTAAGTCCTTATTACTATAACTCCGCACCATAAATCAACGAAGCCTACACCATTGACCAATCACCACCATAAATCATCACATTTCAAGTTGTTCCCTCCTTTTAGAATCCTTACAAAAATAAATACCCAGTTACATGCTTGTATACCTTTCCTTTAAAAACCTAGTAGGATAGCAAGATGAATTACAGGTTTTCCAAGCGTTTAATCCCCTGATTGAGTGATCCCTTTATCCGCGACCATAATTTTTAACGGCCATCATAGCCTAAAAAATCCAGTCAAAAGTAAGGATCTCACTTATCCACAATATTCTACAATATATAAAACAGAAGAAAATAATAATAAACATGGTAGTTATTCAAGGAGTGAAAACCCTACACTTATCAAAGCAGCACCACATGAGTTGAGTGATACTTGCCATATAAACATATGTGTGGAACAACTTAGTCTAACAATATAATTGCTTTGAATTTAGTTTAGCAATACTTGGAATTTAGTAAAGTTGGTCATTTTGACCCGTTTACTTAGAATGGCTCAAAATCAACCAAAGTGGTACATAATGCATAAAGCCCCATAAACTCCCATAAACTGTTATTATAAAAAAAACAACAAACTTAAATAGTTTAACTTATCGAATCATATCTAACACATTAATAAGTACAAAAATAATTAACTATCTTTAGCAAAGAGTACTTAATATCAACTAAACTTCAACTATTTCAACTCGAATAAAAATGTAATATATTTCCACCCGAACCCATTGTGATCAGTTATCCAATCTTCCCATTCATCTAATTAAGTAAACGAACTTACATAGATAGGCATAGTCACAATCATATTTAGATGGCATAGACCCATTATCTTAATAACCATCAAAGTGGCAGATGGCCTTAAATTTCTTCTCATAATAAAATATACATATTAGCATGATATGTGTTTTTAAATATGATTGAAGATGTAGTATATAGATGTAGTGAACTGGTCATGTTGTGTCGTAGGTCAAAATTGTTATTGGTATGGGATCTATGTTCCAGAACATCTACAGGTGCATTTATGGTTACGTTTCTTATGACGATTCAGTTGATGACGACTCGTTTAATTTAGCGCGTTTTGAGGGTTGTGATTCCGAGGGTTCACGTTCTTCCTCTTGCTTCTCTGATGATGGTGACATAACTTTAATCGGGCCGGGCTCTATTTTGGTTCGGGCTGGAGAACTCGAGATCTCATTCGTCAACTCGGTTTCTGATTTCTCTAGGGTGGATGAAGCGGGTTGGAATGCATCGATGCCAAACTTGCATTGCTTCTCAAATATCATCATCTGGAGGTATCTCCCTTGTTCTTCTATTCTCATCTGTAGATTCTTTTGAATCTGCATAAAAGATGAATGTTCATGTAGTAATGTTTGACTTGACATATTGGTCAAATGCCCAAAAAAAACTGATGTATGCTATTTTTGCTTAAACTTCTTGAAACATACTATAAATAGATTATGTTGGAAATATTCGAGTAAATGCCATTTGGGTCGCTGAGGTTTAGCCGGGTTTGCAACTTTCGTCCAAAGGTTGGTTTTTCCACATCTGAATCCAAAAGGTTTGAAATCTTGTCATTTTCATTCGGCTCGTTAACTCCGTCCATTTTTCTCCTTTAAGTCCTGGGTATTTTCTGTCTTTATTGTTAACTTAAAGGCCAATTCGGTCTTTTTCACTTTATGTAAAAAGACCGAATACCCCTGAAAAAAACTGAATTGCCCTTTAAGTTAACAAAAAAGACAGAAATACCCCCGACTTAATAGAGAAAAATAGATGGAGTTAACGGGCCAGATGAAAATGGCAAGATCTCAAACCTTATGGATTAAGATGCGGAAAAAACAAACCTTTGGACTGAAGTTGCAAAACTGGCCAAACCTCAGGGGGAAAAATGACATTTTACTCTAAATAAAAACTGGGAAATTTTGACCCGTTCACCCATTTCTTTGTAGCCAGTGTTTTTTTTACCTAATTGACTCTTAATAAAGCACAACCTTAGTTGACCCATTTGAAACTAAATGGGTTACAATTACCAATTTGTCATCTCTAATTCAACTTACTGATTATTGACATGAAAAAGGAAAACTGTAGTAAAAAAATAGTACCAGAAAGGAATCCCAAGTTATAAAAAAAGTATACCTCAAGTTGCTCGTGTCGTCTTTTTTGAACTTCGATCTGTAGACGTAACGCTTCAGTCATCTCTGAACTCCTGTTGTATACGAAAGCTTGTTGAGTTGTAAGTTTAATATAGTGATAAAAAAGTAACTGTAATAAACTACCTAGCATAGTACAGTAATGAGAGTAATCCTCAATTTCATGTGAATACATAAAGGTAAAGAAAAAACTAACTTAGTTTTTCAAATCCAATGACGATAAATCCTGCGTTAGGGGCCAAAAAGGTTAGAAAAAAAGACGTTGGGGGGTAACCGATGTTAAAAAAATTCTTTCTTGGGCTAAAAGGGTTAAAGTGATATAACCACGGGGGCTAAAATCGTAATTTACTCTAAAAAATACTTATATACATATGATAAAAATGAAATATTTTAAAAATACATGTTATATCAAAGCCATATGTTCAAGGACACTTATAAATACATGATCTAATTAGAAAGTTGCTCTTTGTAAACAGGATACAAATTGTAACGCCCCAAAATCCCTAATTTGACTATGGGCATGTGCTTAAATAGTATGACATGATGTTGGGTAACTAGGGAAACTTAACCTAGTTAAATGTAATGCTAACTTTTAAGTAAAAGTGTAACACCCCAAAATTTATAATAGATTAATTGATGTTAAAGAATCTAATTTAAATTGTGAAGTTCAATAATTATGATGTAAGTTTATAAAGAATGAAAAATGTGTGCAAACATGACAACAAGGTAACCTTAAGGGCTAAATGTGTAAGTGGTGATAAATATTAACATCAAAATGAAAACCCAGTGATTCTGGGTGTGGACGTGCGACGCAAGAAGGGCAGGGAAGGAGAAACCCTTCTCCTTTAACCTAGCTCATAAAATCACTTCAATTGAGGGTGTTATCAAGCAAGAATCGGATGCATGAGTCCAAGAAATCTCTAATCTAAGCATATTGAACATAAGGTAAGTTGAAACTTATGGTTTGGTGATCTTATGTGAAGTGGGTTATGATCAATCCGTGAAATTATGTGAAATTAAGCATGAGAATATGTTAGGATCACTATATGGAACACGAATTATGTGAGTTTTAGATGTCATTTGATGATTTAGAATGAAACCCATGTGTAGGAGTACAAGAATGATTATGATGAACATGCAATTATTGATATTATGATTATGTTGTTGCACAAGATGTTATGTGGTAAGTTTTGATAGTAAACATAATGTAATTTTGATGACAATGTGACCTTGTTCAAATAAAATGGTTCATGAGATGAATTTTGGGAGAAACATGCTTAAACTACTTGTACTATGAGCTTAGAAAATGTTATGCACACCAAGTGTATGATGAAATGCCTAAGTGAAGTTAGAAGATAAAATGTGTGTGCAAGAACTTGGTAAATGGGTATAAAATGTGTTAATGGTAAAAGTTGTCAATAAGATGCGTGATGGAAGTGTGATTAATTGAACCCATATGAGAAACCTTGTTGAAATAGTGTTTAGTGGAATTTTGCATTAGTAGTTTGTAACATATGATTTGAGGGTGTGATGCACACAATATGGATTGTTTGCTTTGTCTTAATGATGACTTATGATGGTGGATGTGAGGTATATGCAAATCCTAGAAAAAGGAGTAAAATTTGGAATGATGATTGTTATTGGTAATGAAGACATATAGGTGCTAGTATGAACGGAATGGAATGTGCACGTGTATATAATCGGATGATCTTGTAGGTTTACATGTCGTACAATATGAGTGTGGAATGTAAATGATGTTTATATTATGGTCTACCATATTAAAACGGAGTCATGTTATTGATTTGAATGTAATTAGGATAGTTGACTTTTGGAAGTCAACTATGTATAAATGCCGTAAATGAGCTTTAGGACACAATTGAATAAGTGTATGAATGCTAATAATGATATGAATATGATGACATGTACGGATAGGAGGTATGTCATCATGGACACAAGCATGGAAGGACAACGGGTCAAGGTAAACACGGAAGCTAAGCATGGACTCGGACGCACAAGGTAAGTGATTCCGTAATCACTTCTTAGTTTGTTCAAGTAATGTAGCGTTTTAATTAATTAAACATGATGTATAATGTCAAATATGGATTTAGTTGAATGAAATCGGTGAATTTTTCTAAGTAGGCCAAATGGGTCAAAATGAGGTCTTATGATTATATCGAAATGTTGTATAAGAAATGGCTACGGTAGTATAACCGGTTAATGAGTAGAATTGCACATAAGTACGCAATCCGGGAATCGGGGATGTGGTTTAATAGTCAAAAGACTCAGATGTGAGTTTGGTTTAATAGATATACATTTGCGCAAGTTGAGGTTTTAGTAACAAAGTTTGATTCGTAGATTTAAATGGAATGAATGAGTTTAATGAATACCGGGTATCGGGTGCGTAAACCCCAAGTACGAAACTCTGGATAAAATAAAAGTATTATGGTTATAATGTTCATGTATGTTTTGGGTTAAAACAAATGAGTGGTTTGATGAAAACATAAACGGGTCGAATAATTTGAAAATGATTATTAAGCCGAAAGCGCGTAAGTTAAGAATTTCCTTAAACCGAATGTGGGATTTCAAGTCCATATGATAGAGGATTAAATTACGATCACGTAGGAAAAAGAATCGGGTAAAACGGACAAGAAATGAGAAAGTTATGACCAAAACTGTAAAAATTCGTCATGCTGAAAGTTGCAGGTCTGAACCAGGCGCAAGGTTGCGCCCCCCTAGCACAAGGTTGCGCCCCTGACTGATGTCTTCTGTATTGCGCCAGAACTGGCACAAGGTTGCGCCAGATTGGTTTCTTCTTGCGCCAATTGCTGGTTCTTTCATATTTTTCGCATTTTTCGATGTTTTTGGATTTTCAGATTTTTGGATTTACTCCCCCTAAAATCAATAAACTAAGATAAATTTAAAACACAAAGATATTTACAAAAATGATTTTCCGATGTTGGTTTTACTCTTGCTTGACCTTAATGCCGTTTACCAATAATAAAAAGTCAAATCTTGATTTGTCAAAAGCTTTGGTAAATAAGTCGGCACGTTGGTCATCGGTGTGGACCTTAACAACATCGATTAGCCTTTTCTCAAAGCAATCACGTATGAAGTGATGTTTGATTTCGATGTGTTTGGTCTTTGAGTGCTGCACAGGATTTTTAGTGATATCTAAAGCAGCAGAATTATCAACGTAAATAGGAGTAGTTAGGAATTCAAAACCGTAGTCCCGCAATTGTTGTTGAATCCAAAGAACTTGGGAGCAACAACTTGAGGCAGCAATGTATTCAGCTTCGCATGTTGAAGTAGCGACGCATGTCTGCTTCTTGCACTGCCATGTGACTAGGCGATTTCCTAAAAACTGACATCCAGCCGTTGTGGATTTGCCGTCGATTTTGCATCCGCCAAAATCAGAATCACTGAAAGCTACCAATTCAAAGTTATTATCCCTAGGGTACCACAGACCGGTGTCAGGGTACGCCTTCAAATAACGAAAAATCCTTTTGACAGCTGCAAGATGTGAGGCCTTCGGGTTAACTTGATATCTGGCAAGCAGGCACGTTGGGTACATTATATCTGGCCTTGATGCTGTGAGGTACATAAGGGATCCGATCATCGCGCGATAGTATGAGGGGCTAACAGGTTCACCCTTCAAGTCAGGAGTAATTCCGTGATTAGTTGGCAATGGGGTACCAATGGGCGTTGCATCGGACATCTGGAACCGGCTCAAGATGTCACCAACATATTTAGTCTGATGGATGAAAATCCCAGACTCCGTTTGTTGCACTTGTAGGCCCAAGAAGAAATTCATTTCCCCCATAGCACTTGATGTGCGTTAGGTGTAATATTATTTTGATGTATATTTAAGCCCTTTTTACACTTTTAGCCAAGTTTTAAATTTATAAAACACGATATTCACTAACACTAAACACACATATGGGCAAGTGCACCCATCGTGGACGTAGTATAGTGTTGGTAAGATACCGAGGTCGTCCAAGGACACAAGAGCTTTTAATACCGGTTTATCCTCAACGTCTAATCAAATCAAAAAGTTAGAAAAATGTTTTAAACTAAGAAAAATAAAAACTAACTAAATGCTGAAAATAAAAATAAAATAAAAACAGATAGACAAGATGAATCACTTGGATCCGACACGTGTATTAGTATAACCTTTGATTATTTTCGCACTTTTGCACTTGTTTAAGAGATTATCTTAGTTATTGTAGTAGGCCCCTCTTTTGAAGGCGACGTTACCCTCAATCCAGTAGTTTGAGTCAGCAAGGATACAATCCTAAATGGTCGGATTATTGAAAGATAATGAATTAAGTTATTAATGCAAATTATGGTAGGCCCCGCTTTTGGCGGTGACGTTACCCTCGGCTAAGTAGTCTGAGTCAGCAGGGATACAGTCCTAAATAGCCGGGTTATAGTATTAATAGTAGTTAACTTATGAGGGGGTCAAAGAGTTTGGATCCCCGCCATCCAATACCTATGGGCATTGAAGGAGATCCTACTAAATTTGACCCAGGTCCCAAGCAGGACCTCTAAACGCTGAACAAGGGCAAGACCTTTACCAAACCGTTCCCTTAACCCCCGACCAGGTAGCCAACATACCTCCATATAGACCGTGGAGATATGAATGGTGAAAATCTTTTATTTTATATAGACAGTAAAATAACGCCAAGACACCACGGACAAACGATAAGGAAAGATCACCTTCAACATAAGTAACTAGTTATTAAAGTCATTAATACAAAACCAAATAAAAAGTGCAAAAGATTAAAAATAAAAAGTATTATACTAAACACTTGTCTTCACCAAGTGATGTAAGAGACTTAGGCAAACATGGCCTTGATTGTCAAGAACTCTTACGATCAATCTTGGATCCCGAGACGACTCACACACTCTACGATGGACAATGGATGATGGTGGTGGATGATGGTGTTATGGTGGTGGTGGGTGGTGGATGAGGTGTGAGAGAGGTGGTGTGCCAAGGGATGAGAGAGAATGAAGCCAAGCTCCTCTATTTATAGGCTGAACAGAAGGCTGGACACGGCCCCGTGTCCGCTGGACACGGCCCCGTGCCCGCCTGACACTCTCTCTCCTCATTAATTGTAATTGCGAATTACAATTAATGCGCCTGCTGTACTTTCACCACGCCCCCGTGCTCGCTAGACACGGCCCCGTGGTGGGCAATGGAAGCTTCTACTGGTTTGTCTTTTCTGCTGCTTCCTGGGCACGCCCCCGTGTTCGCTGGACACGGGGCGTGTTCAGACTCTGTTTCTTCCTTTTTGCTTTGGGAGGTGCCGTTGAGGGTCCGGGCAGTCTACTTTTGTTCCTTTTCTTGTATTTATGGTAGAATTAGTGGTCTTTTTGCTTCTTTTGTGATTTTGAGCTCATTTTATCCTGAAAATACAAAAGGAAGACAAAAACACTCTTTTTCCAACATTAGTACTTAAAGGGTTAGTTTTATGCCTTAATTGATGTGTTTTATATGTTGCATTTTACACACATCAGCACTCATCTCGAACTTATCCTGCATAATGCGCTCGAAATTCCTACACAAGACATCATTAGTAGAACCAAAAATAATATCATCAACATATACCTGAACCAGAAGAAGATCTCCATCTTGTTCTTTGATGAAGAGAGTACAATCGATAAGACCTCTTCGAAAACCGTTCTCCAGCAGATATGTAGATAAGGTTGCATACCAAGCTCGTGGCGCTTGATGAAGACCATAGAGAGCTTTGTTGAGCAACCAAACCCGATCGGGATGGACAGGATCTTCAAAACCTGGAGGCTGTTCGACATATACCTCTTCTTCAACCACACCATGTAAAAATGCACTTTTGACGTCCATCTGATAAACCTTGAATCCTTTGAAAGATGCATAGGCTAGAAAGATTCGAATTGCTTCGAGACGTGCAACAGGTGCATACACTTCGTTGTAGTCGATCCCTTCAATCTGACGAAAACCTTGAACGACTAAACGAGCTTTGTTCCGAATAACCACTCCACGGTCGTCTTTCTTGCATTTGAAGACCCATCGAGTGCCAATCTTCTTGTAGTTCTCAGGTTTTTCAACAAGCTTCCAAACACCAAGCTTGTGAAATTGCTGCAATTCTTCCTGCATGGCTTCAACCCAAGCACTGTCTTTCAATGCTTCTTTCCATGATTTTGGTTCTTCTTGTGACACGTAACACGCGAAGGACCAGTCATTTTGTTGACCAGATTCTCTTATAGCTGAATACAAACCAGCATTCCAGTTGTTTCTCAGCTGATTACGCGTCTGCACACCGCGATGGACATCTCCTATTATGTTTTGCTGGGGATGGGTATCATGAATCCTCATTTCAGGATTATCTGGCACACGAGCATTGATACCCAAATTGGTAAGATTAAGATCAACAACCAACTCCACACCCGGAATGTGAGTAGAGGTGGATGCATTCCCTTCAGCAGTGTCTACATTCTGCGTATGAGGTGTATCACCAGAGGCACCTTGAACAGGAGCAGCTGGAGCTGAAGATCCTTCAGCTGCATCATGATATTCATCATCTTCAGAAGAGTCATTATAATCAGCAGCATCTTCATAAACCTCATTTTGAACCATATTGTTGACAGACGAAGAAACTTGAGGATCAACAACAATAGGTCTAACCAAAGGCGAGTCAGCAGCGTTGTCACTTTCCAACAACATCCTAGCCGCTGCTGATTCTTCGTCAAAGGTTGGCAGATTGAAGGAGTCAAATAGCCCATCATAATCGAACATCCACGGATCACCCGGAGCCCTAACAGGACTCGTGTACCTTTGAACTCTAACTTCACTCCAAAGCTCAATCTTTTTGGTAGCTAGATTCCAAACACGAAAATTCGGAGTAGCATATCCAAGGAAGAAACCCTCGATAGCTCTTGCACCAAACTTTCCATCCGGCTCAATCATAGTACATGGAGCACCAAACGGTTCAAGGTAAGAAAGATCCGGTTTCCTTTTCTGAAGGAGTTCGAAACAAGTCTTGCCATGTCTCTTTACTGTAAGAACTCTGTTTAACGTGTAGCATGCAGCCGATACAGCCTCCCCCCAGAATTGAATAGGGAGTTCCGACTCTACTAACATTGTTCTTGCAGTTTCTATAATTGTTCGATTCTTCCTCTCCGCGACACCATTTTGTTGTGGAGTATAACGAGAACTGTATTCATGAAGAATGCCTTTAGAAGTACAAAACTCATCCATAACTTGATTCTTGAATTCGGTTCCATTGTCGCTTCGGATCCTTTTCACTTTCAACGAATAGAGATTCTCCAACATTGTAAGAAGATCCTTGAGGATGCCAGGAGTTTGACTCTTGTGTGCCATAAAGGATACCCAAGAAAATCTAGAGTAGTCATCAGTAACTACTAAACAATAGGCGTCTCCGAATGTTGTCTTGTGCTTCATAGGTCCAAACAGGTCCATATGAAGACGTTCGAGAGGCAAGCTGACAGTGTTGATTTTCTTCAAAGGGTGACTCTTCTTTGTTTGCTTCCCCTTTTGGCACGAGACACAGATATCTTGTAAATGAAAACTTCTCACAGGCACACCATTCACAAGATTATTTTTCACCAAATGGTTCATCTTCCTCAAGTGAATGTGTCCCATTCTTCTGTGCCAAGATATTGACTCCTTTTCCGTGGCTTTTGAGACAAAGCAAGTGACTTGTGCAGATGTTGTAATCGCTTGGCTCATGTCGAGAATATAAAGATCATTAACTCTCGGAGCCGATAAGAGAATCCATTCTTGTGGAATTTTGAATCCATGTTTCAGCACATAGCAGCCGGCATCATCAAAATGCACGGTGAATTTCTTATCGCAGATTTGCGACACACTGAGAAGATTGTGATCAATTTGCTTAACATAATTGATCTTATCGAAGCACACGATGCCGTTGGAGATACTTCCCTCTCCAGTGATAAAACCGCCTTTGTCACCCGCAAAAGCAACATACCCTCCTCTAATATTTCTCACGTCGTATAGGAGCCGTAAGTCGCCAGTCATGTGCCTGGATGCTCCACTATCAACAATCCAATGGCTATTAATAGTTCCTCCTAGAACATCCTGCACATGTCATTTAAAACATCAGTTGAGAATGGGGACCCAAGCCTTAGTGGTCTTGGGTGGTCCCTGAGCATCACGAAACGTGATATCAATCTCTTGATGATTTTCAAGAACAATTGCTCCCCCTGAATTGTCAACCCCCTTAGGTAACCAAGTTCGTTTTTGTCTACCAGTTTTTGAATATTCTGGTTTTACAGGTTGTGATTTACTCGGTTCCCTTTGAACTGTTTTAACTTCAGATTTTAAAGCCTTTTCAACAGTTTTCATGTTCTTACGTCGTTGTTTAGTTTCTTGTTCTTTTACAGTTCGTTTATCATGTTTAAGTGAAACTGACCGACGTTGAGGGTGAACTGTTTCAGGTGGAGCTTTCTCAACAAATTTCTTCTTTGGAGCATTTGGGCAGTTTCTGATGATGTGCCCAATTTCTCCACATTTAAAGCATGTTCTCCTCTCAACACATTTGGGAGAACTTAATTGACCACAAGATGTCGAACTCGTGGAACCCGAGGTACTAGCCTTTTCATCACACCCATTTGTGCGTTGAGTGTAATTGTTATCACTGTTACGCTTTAAGATTGTTACTTGTTTTACAAAATCCGTGTTAGATTTGTTTTCAAAAGTTTCAATCTTATCAGTACCCTTGGATGACACGAACTTGACATCTTTTGCTTTCTTTTGAAAACGAGCTCCTTTTGTTTCAGACTTCATCTGAGAGTCTTTATGCTTTTGAGCTCGTTTGACTGGTTGTATACCATTAGAAGCAGCAGGTTGTTGAGTGGTTGAAGATTTTTGTTTACCAAACTGTTTTCTAATCTCAGCCTTAGGAATTGGATCACATTGTGTTACCACAATTCCCGGAAGTGTTTTTCCCAAAAATTTGTTTGTGTTGTCTTCAAAGACTTTGTCAATCAAAGATTTATTTACATTTTTAATTGGGAAAACATGATCTGAGTAGATTTTATTATCTCCAACCAATGTATACAACACGTTACTGCTTTTAACAGTAGTCACACCTGTCTTATCAGCTTTGACAGGATCAATCACTTGCTTCTTAACAGATGGAACATCAGGAGTATCAGGATCACAAAGAATGTGATTCTCTCGTGGAATAACTACTCCTTTCATCTTGTTAAGTGATTTATCCTGTTCACCCACATCCACTTCTGACTCATCATCCGATGTCTCATAGTCCTCGATAATTGGAGGACTTTGCTTCATGGATGATGAAGTTTCTTGTTGCTTGGAGGATGTGTTTGTAGAATTGTCCGGTTTGAACCCAAGGCCAGTAGCAAATTCCTCAACATCAAGAGGCACACTGGGTTCATACCGAGGCATTTCCTCCTCATCAGGCATCTTGGTATAGTTGTTCATCAAAGGGGGCGGACATTTCTTATACCCTATGCCTTTCTGATTTCCCTTTGGTTGTTGAACATCGATGATGTGATCAAGCACAAATTGGGAGTTAGAATAACTATCCAATTTCTGTTTGATCGCATCATGCTCGCATTGGGCAATGGCTAATTGCTTTTTAGTTTCTTCCACAATGTTAATGTATTCGTTTATACTTACTTGCTTGTGGTAAACTACTTTGTTAACCTCGGACACATTTTTCTTTAATGTTTCTATTACAGATTTAAATTCTTTTTCATTCCGGGTTAAAGCCATGTTTGCCTCTTTGCATTTCGACAGTTCAATAACCAAATTCTGGTTATGACTATGAAGCTTTTCTGATTCTAGCTTCATATCAGCCCATGATTTACAAACACTAGGAACAGGAGGTTCAGAATTTACCTGACTAGAAGAGGCTGAACCGTTTGCCATAAAGGCAGTTTGAAAAGAAAAAGCTCCATCTTCAGAAAACAACTTTTCCATTTCCTTTGATGCAGTATCCGCCTTCCTAATCAGAATCGATTTCTGACATTTAAGCTCATCAGCTTCATTCAGAAGATCCTGAATATCTTCACCTTCTTCCTCCTTCACATCAGGCTCTGAGTGATTATCCCCAGAAACAGAGCCTTCTTCATCTGAGCTTCCAGAATAACCAGAACTGTCATCACTTCCAGAAGACTCTTCTTTATGAACATGCTCGATGATCTTTGCATAACAAGCTGTTCCACTTCTCTGATCATCATCACCAAACTGAACTGACCAGTCACATCCCTCATCAGCTTGAACAGCCAGAGCCCTATTGGTATTTGAAGTTCCAAGCTGGCCCTGATTGTTATTCACTGCCACCATCCTCCTTTCACGGTTCTCTTGCTGGGCATTCACATTTGTCGTACTCGTCTGGTTTCTGAAGGGGTTGTGATTGCCGTGTTTTGTTGGTAGAGTGCACTCACGTTTGAAGTGCCCTTTGTTACCACAGTTGAAGCATGTAACGGCGTTGATATCAAACCCATACTTCGTATCTTTCTTTCCTTCCAACGAAGTTCTACCAGTACGAGCCATAAAGTCTTTGGCCCTTCTAACCGCACTTGCAAAAGCCCACTTAATATCCATCAACTCCATTTCTTCCTTGTCGATCTGTTGATAATCTTCATTGGTCATGTTGATGTTTCCAAGCTGACCTGCTACCAAACCACAGTAAGCACTGACCATTGTGTTAATAATTTCCATGTGCTCCTTAGCAACTTCAATGCTAAGGTGTGAAAGGTTTGAATTGTCGACTCGGATTGTGTGAGGATTTTGAGGTTGAGGATTGTTTGTATAATGAGCCTGCTGTTGTTGTTGTTGAGGTTGAACTTGTGGCTGTGTTGGAACAGGAATGTAAGACCTCGGATCGAATTGAGGTTGTGGTGGAGCAGCCGTTGACTGAGGAAACGGAAAGGAACTTGTGTTGGACACAAAAGCAGTCTGCAGTTTAGGTTGCTGTTGCTGAGCTGCAGCGGATCTTGCCAAAGCATCGAAGCCTGGAAGGTACATTTCTGTATTCTGAGGAGCGGGAGCACGCCTTGCTTTCCTGATTTCTTCATCGTTTTTATGTTCCAGCTTCTGAATGAACTCGTAGATATTAACCGTGTCTAGAGTTCCAGTATGCTTCAACAGCTCAATAAATGAACTCCATTTTGGAGGCAAAGCGTCAGCAAACCTATTCACCATGTCTTGTTGAGTAGAAACAACCCCATAAGCACACATTTCACTGATCAGATGATAGAAACGGGTTGTCATATCACTTAGAGTTTCGTTTTCCAAAAACTGAAACGATTCAAACTCTTTCTTCAACAAATCATGACGAGACTTTCGAGCAGCTGCGTTGCCTTCTCCTCTAGCTACTAAGGCATCCCACAACGTTTTCGTGGTCTTGCAGTATGAGAACTGATGATAGATATCTTTGTTGAGTGCTTGTGTAAGTGTAGCAAAGGCCTTTTTCTCCAATTCATAAGCCTTCTTGTCATTTTCCAGCATGTTGGCATAACCTTCTGAAGTGGACGCGACAGTTTCAAGATTAGTATTGAACGCATTGATGAAACACGTCCAAAGATCGGTGCTTTGCCCTTGAACATACGTGTGAAAACGGTTTTTCCATGATGGAAAATCGTTCATATGGTTCAACTTCGGTGGACGATTGTTGCTGCCCGTTTCGCTCTCACTAATCAAAAGGTTTTGAATGCTTTGACTTTGATTGGATACCAGAGCCCATTGACTTGGACTGATTGATGGTGGTGGAAACATACTCTTTGCCCAAGCATCAGCAGAAGTTAGTTCTTGACTAGATTGTGAGTTCAAACTCCAATCCCAAGGACTTGTACAACTCATTTTAATCAAATATTAATAGATAACCTACACAAACACAAACTGTTAAGTGCAACAGATCCGAAATGAAAGATACAACCTGGTTCGAAAGATCACTACTTGTTCGAAGGATCAACAGTGTTCGAAAGATCACTGTTGAGTTTCGAGCAAAGACTCTGAAAGATTGATTTCGAAGGACTGACCACACGAAGGATCCTTATCTCTCGAAAGATGATTTTGAAAGATTCTCCTTATATTTCGAACACAGATCTCGAAAGATTCACCAATACGAAGGATCCTTATCTTTCGATGAGTAAAAGTAGCTCGAAAGATGTATCCTACGACAAGATTCCTTGGCTCGAAAGATAGAACACAGGCTTCGAAGGATATTCGAAGGATGGGTATCTGTCGAGCCTCCTTGATCGAAAGATTATCTTTCGATGTCGAAGGATGTCTTTCGAAGAGCTCTGACACAACTGAAAAGGTGACAGGTTGGTGAAAAAGGTGACAGGTTGGTGTACCAACTTTCGCCAGAAGGGATGTTCTGCACACGATTGTTCACCAACTTTTTGACTTTCAAACAAGATTTCCCAAAAAGGCAAATCTTATCCAACAAGTCCAGTCACCGGAGATAACCGGAATCTTGGCCGGAAAAGTCAAAGTCACTTAAAAACAAGTTTTCAAGTTACCCAACCCAACCTTGAACACTCCCGAAAGTTTAGAACTCGTTTTTCAGTTTTAAGATGCAAGAAAAACCACCAAAACGGGTGCTAAACCTAGTGTCCAAACACACCAAGAACTTGAACAAACCCGGTTTTAAACAAGGTAAAGAGCCAAGGCTCTGATACCACTTGTAGGTCCCTTTCACGGAGGATGACGAACCTAAACCTTGTTATACAAACCCACTAGCGAGTGCGGAATCCAAGCTAGTAAGCAAACCGGGATGAAGCAAGTAGAGAAACAAACACACAAGAATTCACTGATTAACACCACTGTATTAATACGTATGAAGGATCCGGTTACAAGCACAATGTTTACAAATCAGTATTGCAAACTCTCACTATGTGTGTGTGTGTTTCGGACATAATGCTCTCAACTTTCTCTCTATCTCTTGGTGTGCATCTCCGTCTGTCCTCAACACACTGCATGGATATATATATCCAGCATCTGATGTCTGGTCCGAAGGATCCGACAGATGGTCCGAAGGATCCGACAGATGGTCCGAAGGATCATCTATCGATTACAAAGTCTTCGAAGGATCTGCATGAACCTCGAAGGATGATCTATCGAACCATCCATCGAAGGTTCATCTTTCGAGTTCATCGAAGGATAACACTTATCCTTCGATGATCATCCTTCGAGCCAGAACAAGAACAACCATATAACAAACTGTTTGACCAAGTCAATCCGGAGGATGGTTGACTCGGTCAACTTACAGACTAACTAGGACATCGTTTACATATAGACCGAATACAGACAAAGTACAGACACAAGTGCACCAACAGTGTCGTAGGTCAAAATTGTTATTGGTATGCGATCTATGTTCCAGAACATCTACAGGTGCATTTATGGTTACGTTTCTTATGACGATTCAGTTGATGACGACTCGTTTAATTTAGCGCGTTTTGAGGGTTGTGATTCCGAGGGTTCACGTTCTTCCTCTTGCTTCTCTGATGATGGTGACATAACTTTAATCGGGCCGGGCTCTATTTTGGTTCGGGCTGGAGAACTCGAGATCTCATTCGTCAACTCGGTTTCTGATTTCTCTAGGGTGGATGAAGCGGGTTGGAATGCATCGATGCCAAACTTGCATTGCTTCTCAAATATCATCATCTGGAGGTATCTCCCTTGTTCTTCTATTCTCATCTGTAGATTCTTTTGAATCTGCATAAAAGATGAATGTTCATGTAGTAATGTTTGACTTGACATATTGGTCAAATGCCCAAAAAAAACTGATGTATGCTATTTTTGCTTAAACTTCTTGAAACATACTATAAATAGATTATGTTGGAAATATTCGAGTAAATGCCATTTGGGTCGCTGAGGTTTAGCCGGGTTTGCAACTTTCGTCCAAAGGTTGGTTTTTCCACATCTGAATCCAAAAGGTTTGAAATCTTGTCATTTTCATTCGGCTCGTTAACTCCGTCCATTTTTCTCCTTTAAGTCCTGGGTATTTTCTGTCTTTATTGTTAACTTAAAGGCCAATTCGGTCTTTTTCACTTTATGTAAAAAGACCGAATACCCCTGAAAAAAACTGAATTGCCCTTTAAGTTAACAAAAAAGACAGAAATACCCCCGACTTAATAGAGAAAAATAGATGGAGTTAACGGGCCAGATGAAAATGGCAAGATCTCAAACCTTATGGATTAAGATGCGGAAAAAACAAACCTTTGGACTGAAGTTGCAAAACTGGCCAAACCTCAGGGGGAAAAATGACATTTTACTCTAAATAAAAACTGGGAAATTTTGACCCGTTCACCCATTTCTTTGTAGCCAGTGTTTTTTTTACCTAATTGACTCTTAATAAAGCACAACCTTAGTTGACCCATTTGAAACTAAATGGGTTACAATTACCAATTTGTCATCTCTAATTCAACTTACTGATTATTGACATGAAAAAGGAAAACTGTAGTAAAAAAATAGTACCAGAAAGGAATCCCAAGTTATAAAAAAAGTATACCTCAAGTTGCTCGTGTCGTCTTTTTTGAACTTCGATCTGTAGACGTAACGCTTCAGTCATCTCTGAACTCCTGTTGTATACGAAAGCTTGTTGAGTTGTAAGTTTAATATAGTGATAAAAAAGTAACTGTAATAAACTACCTAGCATAGTACAGTAATGAGAGTAATCCTCAATTTCATGTGAATACATAAAGGTAAAGAAAAAACTAACTTAGTTTTTCAAATCCAATGACGATAAATCCTGCGTTAGGGGCCAAAAAGGTTAGAAAAAAAGACGTTGGGGGGTAACCGATGTTAAAAAAATTCTTTCTTGGGCTAAAAGGGTTAAAGTGATATAACCACGGGGGCTAAAATCGTAATTTACTCTAAAAAATACTTATATACATATGATAAAAATGAAATATTTTAAAAATACATGTTATATCAAAGCCATATGTTCAAGGACACTTATAAATACATGATCTAATTAGAAAGTTGCTCTTTGTAAACAGGATACAAATTGTAACGCCCCAAAATCCCTAATTTGACTATGGGCATGTGCTTAAATAGTATGACATGATGTTGGGTAACTAGGGAAACTTAACCTAGTTAAATGTAATGCTAACTTTTAAGTAAAAGTGTAACACCCCAAAATTTATAATAGATTAATTGATGTTAAAGAATCTAATTTAAATTGTGAAGTTCAATAATTATGATGTAAGTTTATAAAGAATGAAAAATGTGTGCAAACATGACAACAAGGTAACCTTAAGGGCTAAATGTGTAAGTGGTGATAAATATTAACATCAAAATGAAAACCCAGTGATTCTGGGTGTGGACGTGCGACGCAAGAAGGGCAGGGAAGGAGAAACCCTTCTCCTTTAACCTAGCTCATAAAATCACTTCAATTGAGGGTGTTATCAAGCAAGAATCGGATGCATGAGTCCAAGAAATCTCTAATCTAAGCATATTGAACATAAGGTAAGTTGAAACTTATGGTTTGGTGATCTTATGTGAAGTGGGTTATGATCAATCCGTGAAATTATGTGAAATTAAGCATGAGAATATGTTAGGATCACTATATGGAACACGAATTATGTGAGTTTTAGATGTCATTTGATGATTTAGAATGAAACCCATGTGTAGGAGTACAAGAATGATTATGATGAACATGCAATTATTGATATTATGATTATGTTGTTGCACAAGATGTTATGTGGTAAGTTTTGATAGTAAACATAATGTAATTTTGATGACAATGTGACCTTGTTCAAATAAAATGGTTCATGAGATGAATTTTGGGAGAAACATGCTTAAACTACTTGTACTATGAGCTTAGAAAATGTTATGCACACCAAGTGTATGATGAAATGCCTAAGTGAAGTTAGAAGATAAAATGTGTGTGCAAGA
Source organism: Helianthus annuus (assembly GCF_002127325.2). Classification (NCBI taxonomy): domain Eukaryota; kingdom Viridiplantae; phylum Streptophyta; class Magnoliopsida; order Asterales; family Asteraceae; genus Helianthus; species Helianthus annuus. The sequence continues at coordinate 194,957,028 of NC_035436.2, read as the reverse complement.
ACTTGGTAAATGGGTATAAAATGTGTTAATGGTAAAAGTTGTCAATAAGATGCGTGATGGAAGTGTGATTAATTGAACCCATATGAGAAACCTTGTTGAAATAGTGTTTAGTGGAATTTTGCATTAGTAGTTTGTAACATATGATTTGAGGGTGTGATGCACACAATATGGATTGTTTGCTTTGTCTTAATGATGACTTATGATGGTGGATGTGAGGTATATGCAAATCCTAGAAAAAGGAGTAAAATTTGGAATGATAATTGTTATTGGTAATGAAGACATATAGGTGCTAGTATGAACGGAATGGAATGTGCACGTGTATATAATCGGATGATCTTGTAGGTTTACATGTCGTACAATATGAGTGTGGAATGTAAATGATGTTTATATTATGGTCTACCATATTAAAACGGAGTCATGTTCTTGATTTGAATGTAATTAGGATAGTTGACTTTTGGAAGTCAACTATGTATAAATGCCGTAAATGAGCTTTAGGACACAATTGAATAAGTGTATGAATGCTAATAATGATATGAATATGATGACATGTACGGATAGGAGGTATGTCATCATGGACACAAGCATGGAAGGACAACGGGTCAAGGTAAACACGGAAGCTAAGCATGGACTCGGACGCACAAGGTAAGTGATTCCGTAATCACTTCTTAGTTTGTTCAAGTAATGTAGCATTTTAATTAATTAAACATGATGTATAATGTCAAATATGGATTTAGTTGAATGAAATCGGTGAATTTTTCTAAGTAGGCCAAATGGGTCAAAATGAGGTCTTATGATTATATCGAAATGTTGTATAAGAAATGGCTACGGTAGTATAACCGGTTAATGAGTAGAATTGCACATAAGTACGCAATCCGGGAATCGGGGATGTGGTTTAATAGTCAAAAGACTCAGATGTGAGTTTGGTTTAATAGATATACATTTGCGCAAGTTGAGGTTTTAGTAACAAAGTTTGATTCGTAGATTTAAATGGAATGAATGAGTTTAATGAATACCGGGTATCGGGTGCGTAAACCCCAAGTACGAAACTCTGGATAAAATAAAAGTATTATGGTTATAATGTTCATGTATGTTTTGGGTTAAAACAAATGAGTGGTTTGATGAAAACATAAACGGGTCGAATAATTTGAAAATGATTATTAAGCCGAAAGCGCGTAAGTTAAGAATTTCCTTAAACCGAATGTGGGATTTCAAGTCCATATGATAGAGGATTAAATTACGATCACGTAGGAAAAAGAATCGGGTAAAACGGACAAGAAATGAGAAAGTTATGACCAAAACTGTAAAAATTCGTCATGCTGAAAGTTGCAGGTCTGAACCAGGCGCAAGGTTGCGCCCCCCTGGCACAAGGTTGCGCCCCTGACTGATGTCTTCTGTATTGCGCCAGAACTGGCACAAGGTTGCGCCAGATTGGTTTCTTCTTGCGCCAATTGCTGGTTCTTTCATATTTTTCGCATTCTTCAACTCTAAACTTGTGTGAAGGCTATCTAAATACGTTATATGCATTATATAACTATATGTAAGTATGTAAGCATGTACGTGTAGATGAGTTTATGTTTGCATGTATGTTTTCGGGTGTATGTAAATAGATGTATGACTATACATATATGAAAGTATGTATATATGTATTAAATGGGATTGAATGTACACAAAGGAATAAAGCTTGTATGTATGTATGTATGTATGTAAGTATGTATGCATGTATGTATGTAGGTATGAAATGTGTATGAACATACGTGTGTAGGTACTTATCCATGAAGTAGGATATGTTGTGCATGAAAGAAAGGATCTTGTATATATGCTTATATATATGGCTCTAACATGTTTGAATGGTCATGTTACTAATGGCGTGCCATGGTGAATGAAGTGTAACGCAGGAATAGCAAAGAAGTCTCACCGCGGGTCGTATGATCAGATGGAAAGCCGGAATGTAAAGAGTTAACGGAACGAAAAATAAACGTGAATGAATTTTACATGTTTATGATGCGTACTGATGTTTATGAATTTTATGTGGTGAGCGCAGGTAGTACGAGATACGAAGGATCTTCAAGGGATAGAGATCAAGGACCGAGTCACTAGTGAGATTGTACGGGAACGTTGATGTATATAATGTAGTAAACATAAGCTATGTTTTTACTTAATAAATAAGTCGATTGATGGATCTATGTGAAGGAGTTATGTTAAAGTTAAATTTTAAACAAGTTAAGGTATTTATAATGAAAGAAATTTTATGGCTTAAACTTCCGCTGCGACTTTTTGTCAATTACGAGTTAGGGTCTTACAAGTTGGTATCAGAGCCCGGTTTGAGTGAATCAAGCACGAGAAGAGAAATGCTTGAACTCAAACCTGTGTGCTCTTGTGATAAGGAACCCGTACAATCCATGACTCGATCAAGATCTAAAGGTAGAAATGGAATGAAAGCGTGTATGTATGCATTTATATGAGGAAACTAACGGTTTTGTATGTGCAAGGTAAGCTTAAAAGTTTGAAGAGGATGATTTGTGAATGCAATCTAAGATGGATGCTAAGGCAGGCAAGGATGCAAATAGACAGATGGACTCCAGGTACACAATATTAATATGTATGGGTACCGGTGTTAAAATAAAGAGGAAGAAATCTCCTTGGGAGGGTAAGTATTAAACGGAAGACAACGATATTGTCTTGGTAAGATTTTAAAAAAAAATGTTGCACGAACTGGGACCCACTACTTCGGACATAAGGCGATGATTTCATGAAGGCATGAACTAGTATGTGAATTGCGCACCTGGCCAGTACGCAAGAAACATATGACGTTCGTGAGACCATGGTAATTATCGCAGGTATGTCCGTTAGAATTGGGTAACAGGTGGGCGTGCGGGTGAAATGGGTAGTGAGACTCTCAGGAAATCGAGAGTATTATGTAAGAATGAAAAGTATGAATGATAAGAATGAAGAATGTTGAATCCGTAAGAAAGTACGGATCAACAAGATATGAATGAAACGATTGAATCCGCGAGAAGGATTCAAGGAATGAAAGATACGAATGATGCAAATCCCTTGCGGATTTGGTTATGATAGCGAATGCTATGATAAGCTATGCAAGTCGACCAGTTCAAGTTGAACAAGTCGAGTAAGGATAAGGTACCATCCGTTTAGAACGGGTGGTCGTGAATGCAATAACGAATGTATGAAGTTCAATCCGTTATACGGATAGAACGAAAGATTTATGTTGAAAGCAATTAACCCGATGTGACCGGGTCGTAAGCGGTATGCTTGAATCTCATTATGAGAGTATATGCCATTACCCATTTAATTGGGTAATCGAATGCGTAAAAAGAAATGAAAGTATATAAGCGAATGGAACTAAAATGTTGGTATTGTAAGCGAAATAAGTATTATGACTAACTTTTAAAACGGGAAGGGCAAGTGTTTGCAAGAAAACACTGAAACAGTGAAGCGATGAGATCGCAAGCATGTCTGAATTGAAAAGGGGTACAAACATGTACTCCGGTACGCATGTATATATATGTATATAATAAGAGATAAGTGGCAGTTTGACCTTGAAAAGTCAAACTGCAGAAGCTGAGAAATAATTTAATTTCAAACCGTGGGAGTGCTAGAGAAGAAAGGAAATGTGTAGAGTAGTACACCAAATGGGTTATAGAATTACGAAATAATGGTTATGTATTTACCCGTCAAGAACGTGTCAAATAATAAGAATGATATATTAAGAAATGGCCATGTATTGACCCGTTATAAATAGGTCTAACACACTAATGTCTTACGAAGGAATTGAGAAAGTATTAATATATAAATGAGGCGATGTGATAAACATCATGTCTGAATGAAATCGAATGGAATGTGTAAACCCCTAATTTTATAATGAGATTGGCAGGAATCATGATGCGATAAATCTACCTAGGACGGTGAAAGAATGCTCATGAATGAAAGCTTATGATACCCGATGGACAAGATCAACCCTATTAAGTTATGGATTCATGAAGGAGCAAGTCAACTCGGGTCGTTACACGTTGGTTTGTGCCAAATTAGCGAGGTTAGTAAATGGTTTAACTTGTGGATGTTAAATAGAAAGTTACATATTGAACAATATTTCTATGCGAACTGGTGGTGACACGAGTATGAAATGGTATGAAAGATTTGGCTTGTAGAGGCCAACAAAGGAATGAAGTTTTAGTTCAGACTTAATGTCGTTGAATAACGCATATATGTGCGTATAGAAAGTAATGTGTAAACAAACAGATGGACAACACGAGGTGATGTGAATGACCGAGTTTAGAAAATAACCTAAGAATGTACTTAGCATCATGTGACAACAACAAACGTAGGATGATGTTTAACCCTCGTGTCAAGTAGTCATGTTGTAATGACTAACAAGTCAGCCAATGCTCATAGATTGAGTATGATAGTATGTTGACCTCTCATATGGGTATGAAGGTAATTAGAAGGAATGTTAGTATTGGAATGTTAAGGTTTGTTCACGGTGAACAAAATGAAATATTATATATATAATATATGAATAGAATGAAACGAACCTAATTATGTTAAATAATTAAGAATACGAATGCATTATGTTTAACTAGAAAGATAGGAAGAAGCCGTAAACTTAGGCCTGTACGAACGATACTATACATTTCGAATGAAGTCGATGAATGAACAACTAGTGATGATGTGTGCTAGGAACTAGCACTTTAAAGGGAATACGATACTAATCAGAACTCCAGATCGAGTTCTTGAAGTTAGAAGGTCGTCACTGAGACGGGCTCGCGATCTAGTTAATGAGGAGAAAGAAAAAGAAAATTAATTTAAATGAAAATGAACAAGGTTTCGAGGACGAAACCTCTTTTAAGGGGGGTAGACTTGTAACGCCCCAAAATCCCTAATTTGACTATGGGCATGTGCTTAAATAGTATGACATGATGTTGGGTAACTAGGGAAACTTAACCTAGTTAAATGTAATGCTAACTTTTAAGTAAAAGTGTAACACCCCAAAATTTATAATAGATTAATTGATGTTAAAGAATCTAATTTAAATTGTGAAGTTCAATAATTATGATGTAAGTTTATAAAGAATGAAAAATGTGTGCAAACATGACAACAAGGTAACCTTAAGGGCTAAATGTGTAAGTGGTGATAAATATTAACATCAAAATGAAAACCCAGTGATTCTGGGTGTGGACGTGCGACGCAAGAAGGGCAGGGAAGGAGAAACCCTTCTCCTTTAACCTAGCTCATAAAATCACTTCAATTGAGGGTGTTATCAAGCAAGAATCGGATGCATGAGTCCAAGAAATCTCTAATCTAAGCATATTGAACATAAGGTAAGTTGAAACTTATGGTTTGGTGATCTTATGTGAAGTGGGTTATGATCAATCCGTGAAATTATGTGAAATTAAGCATGAGAATATGTTAGGATCACTATATGGAACACGAATTATGTGAGTTTTAGATGTCATTTGATGATTTAGAATGAAACCCATGTGTAGGAGTACAAGAATGATTATGATGAACATGCAATTATTGATATTATGATTATGTTGTTGCACAAGATGTTATGTGGTAAGTTTTGATAGTAAACATAATGTAATTTTGATGACAATGTGACCTTGTTCAAATAAAATGGTTCATGAGATGAATTTTGGGAGAAACATGCTTAAACTACTTGTACTATGAGCTTAGAAAATGTTATGCACACCAAGTGTATGATGAAATGCCTAAGTGAAGTTAGAAGATAAAATGTGTGTGCAAGAACTTGGTAAATGGGTATAAAATGTGTTAATGGTAAAAGTTGTCAATAAGATGCGTGATGGAAGTGTGATTAATTGAACCCATATGAGAAACCTTGTTGAAATAGTGTTTAGTGGAATTTTGCATTAGTAGTTTGTAACATATGATTTGAGGGTGTGATGCACACAATATGGATTGTTTGCTTTGTCTTAATGATGACTTATGATGGTGGATGTGAGGTATATGCAAATCCTAGAAAAAGGAGTAAAATTTGGAATGATGATTGTTATTGGTAATGAAGACATATAGGTGCTAGTATGAACGGAATGGAATGTGCACGTGTATATAATCGGATGATCTTGTAGGTTTACATGTCATACAATATGAGTGTGGAATGTAAATGATGTTTATATTATGGTCTACCATATTAAAACGGAGTCATGTTCTTGATTTGAATGTAATTAGGATAGTTGACTTTTGGAAGTCAACTATGTATAAATGCCGTAAATGAGCTTTAGGACACAATTGAATAAGTGTATGAATGCTAATAATGATATGAATATGATGACATGTACGGATAGGAGGTATGTCATCATGGACACAAGCATGGAAGGACAACGGGTCAAGGTAAACACGGAAGCTAAGCATGGACTCGGACGCACAAGGTAAGTGATTCCGTAATCACTTCTTAGTTTGTTCAAGTAATGTAGCATTTTAATTAATTAAACATGATGTATAATGTCAAATATGGATTTAGTTGAATGAAATCGGTGAATTTTTCTAAGTAGGCCAAATGGGTCAAAATGAGGTCTTATGATTATATCGAAATGTTGTATAAGAAATGGCTACGGTAGTATAACCGGTTAATGAGTAGAATTGCACATAAGTACGCAATCCGGGAATCGGGGATGTGGTTTAATAGTCAAAAGACTCAGATGTGAGTTTGGTTTAATAGATATACATTTGCACAAGTTGAGGTTTTAGTAACAAAGTTTGATTCGTAGATTTAAATGGAATGAATGAGTTTAATGAATACCGGGTATCAGGTGCGTAAACCCCAAGTACGAAACTCTGGATAAAATAAAAGTATTATGGTTATAATGTTCATGTATGTTTTGGGTTAAAACAAATGAGTGGTTTGATGAAAACATAAACGGGTCGAATAATTTGAAAATGATTATTAAGCCGAAAGCGCGTAAGTTAAGAATTTCCTTAAACCGAATGTGGGATTTCAAGTCCATATGATAGAGGATTAAATTACGATCACGTAGGAAAAAGAATCGGGTAAAACGGACAAGAAATGAGAAAGTTATGACCAAAACTGTAAAAATTCGTCATGCTGAAAGTTGCAGGTCTGAACCAGGCGCAAGGTTGCGCCCCCCTGGCACAAGGTTGCGCCCTGACTGATGTCTTCTGTATTGCGCCAGAACTGGCACAAGGTTGCGCCAGATTGGTTTCTTCTTGCGCCAATTGCTGGTTCTTTCATATTTTTCGCATTCTTCAACTCTAAACTTGTGTGAAGGCTATCTAAATACGTTATATGCATTATATAACTATATGTAAGTATGTAAGCATGTACGTGTAGATGAGTTTATGTTTGCATGTATGTTTTCGGGTGTATGTAAATAGATGTATGACTATACATATATGAAAGTATGTATATATGTATTAAATGGGATTGAATGTACACAAAGGAATAAAGCTTGTATGTATGTATGTATGTAAGTAAGTATGTATGCATGTATGTATGTAGGTATGAAATGTGTATGAACATACGTGTGTAGGTACTTATCCATGAAGTAGGATATGTTGTGCATGAAAGAAAGGATCTGGTATATATGCTTATATATTTGGCTCTAACATGTTTGAATGGTCATGTTACTAATGGCGTGCCATGGTGAATGAAGTGTAACGCAGGAATAGCAAAGAAGTCTCACCGCGGGTCGTATGATCAGATGGAAAGCCGGAATGTAAAGAGTTAACGGAACGAAAAATAAACGTGAATGAATTTTACATGTTTATGATGCGTACTGATGTTTATGAATTTTATGTGGTGAGCGCAGGTAGTACGAGATACGAAGGATCTTCAAGGGATAGAGATCAAGGACCGAGTCACTAGTGAGATTGTACGGGAACGTTGATGTATATAATGTAGTAAACATAAGCTATGTTTTTACTTAATAAATAAGTCGATTGATGGATCTATGTGAAGGAGTTATGTTAAAGTTAAATTTTAAACAAGTTAAGGTATTTATAATGAAAGAAATTTTATGGCTTAAACTTCCGCTGCGACTTTTTGTCAATTACGAGTTAGGGTCTTACACAAATATATGCTAAGATTAAAATTTTCGTTATTGAAAAGTTAATAAGTATAATAATTAATATAAATCTACAAATACGAAGTTTATCAAACCCATTTGTTAGCATTTGGAACGGGGGTCATCATCGAAGGAGGGTAAGATGTTCAGCTAACTCATGCAAGAGAAACTTAATGAAAATACTAGAATATGATGTGTCGTTTTTAGATAAAGCACATATTAGATAAGCATATGTACCATTTTTAAGGTACAAACATCATTTGAGATAGAGACAATACCACATTAAATATTATAACATCCAATAAAAATAGTCAAAAGTTTTTTCTTCCCTGCTTTTGTTGTTTATTAAGTCATCCAACAAAACAAATTTGGCAAATTCTAATTACAAAACAAACAATCTAGATCTAAACTGCTACGTGATACGAAACCCAAAACAACAAAACCAACTCAAAACACCTTTCTACGAACATGTACAGAAAAACACGATTAATCTCACTGCTTTCCTATTTACCTCCATGATCAAAAGTTAGATATGATGTGAACATGTTATTATAAGCTATATCCCGAATAGTAGAAAAGGTTGTTCCATCTTTGACGCGGCTCGATGCAGATGACCATGGCCATTTCAACACCCAGGCCTAAAATATGTCGAGAACAGTACGAAATGAGTATGTGAAGGGTATTGGGTTAGATAAATCTGATGTTAATGCAGATTAAAATGAAGGGTTGTGGTCGAGGTATGGGTTGTATGCTGGTATTAAGTTAGTATACTGGTTTTTTATAGTATTGGTATTAACCGTAGAGTATAAGTGACAAACCTTTGGTGTCCCAGTTGTACCACTTGTATAGCATATTGTAGCAACATCCTCCGGTTTTGGTGGACAAAAGGGGTAATGGTTGCTAGTACCCTAAAAAAGCACCGATTTATTCGACAGAGAAATTAGTAATCAAAAGGCGGAAATCAAGCTTTTGTCAAAAGAAAAAAAATTATTGAATTACTTGAGTAATTAGTTGTGAAAATGATATAACCTTAACGCCTGTTGCTGATGGAAGCGATGGCATCAGCTCATCAACACCTCCATATGGTTTTTCATCTTCTACGCCTGTTGCTGTTACATTTGGTTTGATCTCCATATGAGCTGCTGCATAAGCATGACTTTTAATGTCAGCAAATAAAGCTAGGTTAAAGCTCGCGTATACACGCGGTTTAACAAACGAAAACACTTTGAATTTATTCGGATTTAATAAAAAAAAATGAAACCGAGTGAATATTTTAAAATAACCTATTGGTATAATTAAATATTGTGTAATGTTATATCTCAATATTAAAAGATTAAATAAGAACAAAAATCACCGTAGAAGATGAAAAACTAAGAAAAGTGATAGGCATCCAAGCACAAGACTTTCAAATCAGGATCCTCCTATTTTACATGTCATACCTCAAGATGGCCACTGCAACCTCCTAACAACTTGTGTGCACATTTTTAGATCTTGTTCCGAGAGTGATAGTTTGACGGTTTAAAAACTCCATCAGCCAAAAACCTACCCATGCACCTGAATTTAGCAACCATTAGTAACACCATCAGCAATAATACTTTTCGCTGCAGGTTTCACGTCTCCATTTACGTGAATCAAAGTAGCTTCATTCACAATTCTTAGGAATTTCATAAGATTTTGGTGGTACAATCTCTACTTTAATTCCCTCTTTGGGTTTTCCTTCCCACATCTGAATAGTGAATAGAAGAAAAACAAATAAAAAGTTAATATTTTATAAATTTTACTTAAAAAAGATGAATAAAATGTAGTGATTAGGCATATGGACCAAACCTGTTTCTCGAACTGATGTTTTGCCTTCTTTTCTTGAATTCTCTATTAACGATCTTCGTAGAAGTTAAAATTGTCTAACCTACATTGCTTGCTAGACTCCTCTTTAAAGATCTTTAACACTTGCAATCCCTATTCTAACTTCAACTAAACAAAATATGTAAATAAGCAAACCAAAAGTAGGATTAAAAAAAATAAAACATCAAACAAATTATATAACCAAGTATATAATCCCCGCTATTAATAATAGGTTTATACTCATTGTTATCTAAGGTAATGTGCTTCAACAAATTATTTAGCAGATCCTTAACAATATGCCACTTAACAGGAAGCCAATCCATTTATCTTGCCATATTCTAATCTTTTGTCAAAATTAACCGAGCTCAGCATCTTACCCGTGTGGTACATGGGTTAAACAATTGAAATTGTATAAAACATAAAAATAAAATAAAATACACAAAAAAGAAGCTACATATTCAGTAACACGTGATGCTAATGTTAATGTTTTAACAAATTTCCATTTTCAAACACATAAAAACACCTAATGCTAAAGAACACTTGTGATTTGTGTATGGTAATCAACAAAGGAACATCGAATATGTCATTATATAGAAAACCTAAAACAAATTTGATCTAGAATTTTTAAATTTAAAACTGATTTATCTAGCTACAAATATTTCAAGATTATTAATGCACAATGAAAAAACTTTTATAAGATCATCCGCCAAATAATGAAATTCGAAACAATTAAAAATGAGAAAAGAATTAAGTACTAATAAGTAAATAATATTAATACACTAAAAAGAAAACACTAACCTTGTTCTCTCCTTCACCGATCTCTTCATTATTGATATTTTAGCACATGTTACAGCTAAATCATGTGTTCCAAATGTGAAGAACCCGTAATCTTTTGTTTTGGCAGAAGGCATGTTACGGGCTAGCTCAATTTTTCCCACCGACCCGTATTTCTTGAGAATATGCCAAAGCTCGTAAACATATGCTCTTTGTATCGTGCATCCCCACCACTTTCTCCCACACAAAATACAGCGGAGTACACGCGAAACCAAATGTTATAAATTGTAAAAGAAAATAATAAATTAATAACAGACCCAAATTGCTCAATACACTTATCAAAAACTTTAGTAACTTAATTAAATGTTTTAATAACCGATAATTGGAACCTGATGGATTAGAATGAGGATAACAGCTGCATCACGAAACCGCGTTCGTGGTAGAAGGGAAAAGGCGTTGGAATTAAAAGCTGGTCACCAAAGGCCCAATACATTGCGGCAGCTGATGGGAGAGTTAATGTGAATACATACAATGTAGCAAACAAATATATGTATTTAAATTTCCTCGGCTTCCACATCGCGTGCATTATTTCACTGCAATAAACATGTAAACAAAATCAATATTAATATATTATCCTCAACTAAAATTATAAATTATGATTAAATTAGAAAGCGGTTTACTTACACTGTGACTGCGTGTCCGCCGAAAGTGTAGAGTATGTTTGTGGCTCCAGTGAAGTACAACACGAGCTTTGTAGGACCCGAATGACCCATACCTTCAACCTTGTCGTGGACCAAGGCTGTGATGGCTAGGTACCATGTAGTGTAGGTGGTCATACCGAGCCCGAGAAACGACCAAATTCGGTAGTTATGGAAAGACGGTATGAAGACGGTAATAGCACAACAGGCTCCGAATATATACGTCCATGTCCTCTTGTCCAAATGATCATTTATGTAGTATATATTGATGCATATGATCATATATGATGTGTCACACAATATATAACATCAATATATAGTTTGGATGATGGTGAAAAATAAGCTGACCTTGCATAAGCTATGAGCTGTATGACAGAGCCAAAGAGAAGGAAGGTGCAGTTGAAGGCTAACCCCACAGCTTTCCAATGTGGGCCTAAAAGACCATCTACCACTTCAAAGTTCAAACCACTGCATCAAACCAGTGAATATAAGTATGTATGGGATGCGTATATATGTCGTAGGAAAATGCATCATGTAGGGCATATAGGTGCATGTATCACATGCATCAAATGATGTTTTAGTTTAATGCATTTGTCTAGAACTAAAGTACAAGTGTATAAGCACATGGTGCAATATGTCATGAAAACTGATGGGTTTGGTTTTTTACCACTACTAAAAAACAAAGTTTATGTTCTCAACTGGAAGCAAATAAGTATGTAAAAACAAATCATCTTATTTTCATTGGTTTACATCATTTTTATTTAGTTTTTGAGTAAAATGTCATTTTCGTCCCTGAGATTTGGCCACTTTTCCAACTTTTGTTCAAATGTTGGTTTTTTTTGCATCTGGATCAAAAAGATTCGAAATCTTGTCATTTTCATCCTACTCCTTTAACTCCATTCGTTTGTCTCCGTTAACAACTTTATGTTACACATGTATGACAGCTAAAAAAGAGGCCCACTTGAAATTCTTGATCAGATGAAAGACATAAGAAACTTTAGCGGACCTATCAATTACCTGGGCCATGACCTCATCACCAGGGTCGATGAAAGAATCTGCAAAAGAAACCTTAGCGGGCCGACCAAACGTCACATTTCTCATTTGCAAAAGCTTAAAAGCATCCATCGCATCTGAACTTCCTCAAAACCAAACGCAAGCATTAATGCCGGTAGGAGATATGACTACAAAAATTAAAAACTGATTTTCTCCAATTTTTTTATTAATGAAAGAGAGTACGAAACGGTATTCAAGCAAACAAAAACTGCTATCAAAACTCATTCAATGTGGTATTCATGCAAACAAAAATTGCTATCATAAGTGCCTATGATCATTTAAAGAACATCTAGTGCAAGATGATGAACCAGCTAAACATGTTGAGTGCCTTTTAGTCTAAGTTAAATGCTGAACCGAACCAAATGAATTTAGTAGAAGATATATTAATTACCTCATGTTAACACCATTGTGCACTTCACATAACTACTGGAAAAACTCAGCTTGAGAAGTCGCCTGTAAAGGATTTGATCTGCCAAACATGTAAAAGGTCATGTAAAAACTCTTCATTTGCTACCAAGCTCCGCACCAAAAACCTTCAATTTAGAACATCAACACATATGAAAATAGAATATAAGATTGTGAATTTAACGATAATATAGTGAAGTGAGAGAATTTGAAGATTACCATGGCGGCGATTTGAGTTTGAAGATTACATTCGTTGGTCAGAGGTCCTTCACCGGTGATCAAATATGTTCTATCTCTCTCTGAAACTGATATACACTACATATTATTGGATTAAACAATATGTATGCTAGATGAAATATTACACATAAACACTTCAAAATTTGAAATATACACTGACTAATACTGTAATACATTACATTATATTCAAACTGTTAATCCTGAATAAATAAAATGCTTATGAACAATACCCAATTTCATCATCATAAAATTAATAACAGCATGCCACAAAATCATTGAAAAAAAATCTACCGACATAAAATCAATCTATGCATTAGACGAATAGAAAACACAAACACCCACAAATGATTTACCACTCGAAAGAACTGGGTAGATACCACAAGAACAAACATACTGTGATAACCTTTAACTTGGTAGTGTTAAAATTAGCCCTAATTTTGTAAAAATGGAAACGAAATTACCTTGATCAAAGGAGAACAAACATACTGTGATGAATCCATATATACTCCCAAACCCTAGATGTTTAACATCATCTCTCTGCAAAGCATCTCTAGCCACCACAGCGATGAATCCATCTATACTCTCTGCAAAGCATCTCTAGCCAAAGTATCTCTCTGCAAAACACTCTCTAAAACAAATGTAACTACCGATTGAAGAAGATGTTGAAATACCCAATTGCATCTCTCCCCTTCTACCAAGTTACTAACCATATACAAAACATGCGATTAACGAATTAGAGTGCACAAAGAGGTAGAATATATGATGGATTCTTCTGAAACAATTACCGACTGAAGAAGAATTTGAAATAACGAAACGCGCAGAGAGAAATCCAATGAGTTTTTTTGTTGATTGTAGTTGATGCAAAACATTTAGGGTTTTCTATTAGAAATAAATTTGAGAAAGGAAACGATTGCATAATTTTGGAAAGCTTGAACTGATTGGAGAGAGACCGTGTGAAAGGAACAAAATGGCCGAGGAATGAGGAAAAGGAATTGCCGCCCAAATACCCATTTCTCTGGCCAAAGAACGCAGCCACCTCAAAGTCAAATAGTCAACCTTTATTTTGCTTTAGTATAATAGATAGATAGATTTGATTTGATTGCATTACTCTATTTAAGATCACCTTTTGACTTTATTTGCTGCACATTTTATTTTTCCTTTCTATTTTTTTTTATAAAAAGTATAATTTAATTTTTGTAATTTTTAACCATATCTATACTATATAATAAAGGAAATCAATGGATGATATGCCAATACCAATAGATCATCATCCCATTGGTTATAGGTTTTGTAATTATTAAATTTATCAAAAAGTCGGTATGTAATACATGAATCTAATTTATCCTGTATCCATACCTAATACTAATTTACCAAATTTCATTTTCATTCTTTAACGCAGATTCAAACCCATAGGTGAGTTTATTTTTTATTTTACGTATTCTTTATGTTTAAGTATTATTTATATATTTTCTAACTGATAGGTGATAAACCATAATTATAAATAAGTTTTTCTTTTATTTTACGTATTCTTTAGGTTCAAATATTATTTATATATTTTCTAACTGAATTTATTTGATTACTTTATCAATTTCATAAAGTTATTAAAATCATTAAGGTTATGTTTCTCTTATATATTCCAACTAAAGAAAAATTTACTTCATTCATGATTTTATTGTTGTTGTTACACAAATGAAACTACATAAAAGATGACTGACTTATAGCCTAGCGCTATCCTGACGTCTGATAAATGGGTTTCTACTAATTATCTACAAAACTGCATAAATACTTTTATTGTTGTTGTTGTTGTTTAGCGAGCCAAGATTTATTTTTTCTTTTATTTCACTCTCTTTTAGATTCTATTTTTCAATTTTAAAATTTTAATAAAAATCAATAACATCTTATCACAAAAACCATTTTATCATATTTTAATCTTCATTATTAATTGTATTTATTTTATTTAACCTGTGTAATATTTAAAATATTTTTTCATAAACTCTTGTGATGTGTTAATCATTTCTTAATTTTAATATAAGTTATTTAATACGACTCTTTTTGTGACGTGTTATTTTGATATAAGTTAATAAATACGACTCTTTTTTGTGATAAATTTTTATTGCATCGTAGATAAAACTAATCTTGTACGACTTTTTTAAAGTATTATTTATTACAATTTTAAAAGAGAAAGAAAACTATAATTTAATTTTAAAACAGTGAAAAAGGTTATAGAAAAAAAAGACAATTAGATCACTTATTATTACAAGTTATTTTTTTTTGAACGGCCAACAAACTCAATCCCGAGCATTCTCGGGGCACCCACTGGACAAACGGAGTACTCCGAGAGTAACCCGAGTCCACCACCAATAAGAAAACTATAATTTAATTGTAATAATAATAATAATAATAATAATAATAATAATAATAATAATAATAATAATAATAATAATAATAATAATTGTGGAGGTGAAAACAAAAACTACAATGGTCTTTGTATAATTAATGAGTCAAACATGGATTGGTTGGCTATCATTGGTATAAATCCATCCATGTCACATGTGACAAGTGGAACCATATAGAAACAACAACCACTTCAATTCATTGTTACAAATAAGAATTGAAGATCAAAATGGAGAAAGGATGCATTTGTGTGACCGGAGGAACAGGGTTTTTAGCATCATGGATCATCAAGAGACTGCTTCAGGATGGGTATTCTGTTAATACCACCATCAGATCTCATGCAGCAGGTATATAATATGCTATTAATTATCATTATCGTTATTAAGTTTTATTTATTTTCTGTTTTGCCTTGGATACGAATATGATTCAATCTTCTAGTACACCTTAACACACATAAACTGATCGATTCGAAGTAACCGGTATATAAAAAATGGAACCTAAGTTAAGTTCATTGTTTTGGTCTTAAGAAACATAGAAAAATCTTGATAAAAAGTTGATCCAAGAGTTAGCGGAGTCTCGATGCAAAAGACTTAGAAAATAACACAACTCGAAACCAACATTAAATTTGATCACTTTTTTTTTTTTTTGACTTTCAATTTTTTTCACATCTCTTCATGCACTATATTTATAAATAATAATTTACATTTACATCGAGATAGTTGGTAAAGGGCTACAAGCTGCGTCGTCACCCCTTTTTGAATAGCAAAACTAAGCCTTTTAAAAACTACGTCCATAGATCTCGGGGTCATAACATTACTATGCATGACCATTTGAACTCGATTAAGTAGGTCCACAGCCTTTGACGCCAGAAAACCAAAAGTATCAAAAGCAAATGGGATAAATACGTGCTGGTTGTCAAGGCACGCTTTCTCATGCTTGATCACTTTACCCGAAGCAGCCTTTAAAGGAGTCTGGCCCACTGTGAAAGCACTACTCCCTAAGCCCACAAGCGGGGAAACCCCTGTTAGATCCACACAGGCGTGTTTTCCTCCTACCAATCCAAAGACCAGAATGTCAGTTGGTTGAAAGGTAGACATCTCACCGATCTGGACTCTTTTACACTGATACGTTCATCCGAATTTTGACTTTAAGAGTTTTACTATTTTTTTTCGATTTTATTTGATTTAGATTTTAATTATTATAAATATAAATTAAACGCATGAGTCATGAGTCTCATTATTATCCTTAGCTGTATATCTTATTTCTCGTTATATGATTATATCTGATTTTGGATGACACATGTAACGAGTGTGAATATTTCTTGGTAAATAACTTTATAAAATTTGATTAAAAATGAATAAATAGTATTTTCAAGAATCAAGATGTAAAATTATGGATTATGATCAAATACAAAGGCTGCTAATTGTAAGAAAGCGTATAGGCTCTTAAAAAAACCCACTATACAAAAAAAAAAAACCTAAACACCCACCACCATCCAAAAACCTAAGCCCACACCCTCACCCACCCTCACCAAAAAATTAAAAAATAAATTTTCCGCCGCGGGGGGGGGGGGGGGGGGGGGGGGAGAGGAGGAGGGGTTAGGTTTTTTGATGAGGTATAGTGTTTTTTTTTGTGTGTGTGTGTGGGGGTGGGGGGGTTAGGTTTTTGGGTGGTGGTGGGGTGGGGTGGGGGTGGGTATTTAGGTTTTGGGTGATGATGTAGTGGGTTTAGGTTTTAGGTTATTGGACACTTGTCACTCTATAAATCCTTCTTACACTCCTTCAAATTAGGAGCTTTGTAGAATAACTTAACCCGTAAAATTATATATTATACAGAAGCCAAAATGCTAAAATTAAATTTGCTTTATTAAAAGCTTCTAAATGTTTTGAAAACTAACTAGCTCATTCTTTTCTTATTCAAAACCAAAATTATATCGACGTCTAAATTTTATTTTAATTAAATTTTATTATTTTAAAAACTTAAATTTAAGCTCAAACTTATAGGGGAGATCACATCAAATATGTATTATTTTTCCAAATGCAGTCGACATTACTTTAAAATCTCAGACTGAAAACCTTATGATTGCTAGGGTCAAAGAAAGATGTGAGCTACCTTACAAACCTACCCTGTGCATCAGAGAAGCTTAAAATTTTCGATGCGGATTTAAGCAAACCGGAGACCTTCGAGGCACCAATCAAAGGCTGCATTGGTGTCTTTCATGTTGCCCACCCGATGGATGGGAGCAACGATGCTATAGAAGTTGTAACCGAAAAATCAATGAAGGCCAGTTTAGGTATTTTACAAGCATGCGTTGATTCAAAGACAGTAAAGAAGGTTGTGTACACATCTAGCGTGTCAGCGGTAATGTTTAACGGAAAAAAACACAATGACGTTGTAGACGAGGAATTTTGGAGTGATGTTGATTATATTCGCACTCATGTTAAATTCGGAGAATGGTATCATATTTCAAAGACACTAACCGAGAAAGCAATCCTCGAGTTTGGTGAGAAAGAAGGACTAGATGTCGCGACGGTCCATCCTTCGTTTATTCATGGTCCATTTCTTGGCCCTCGCTGCCCACAATCTGTGCGCGACGTGATGGCTATGATCTTTGGTGGGTTATAATTAGTAAACATTCTTACTATTGTTAAGTTAAATAATCCTGAATAGAGTAACTAAATTTAAATTACAGGGGACACTCGTCTTTATGCAATGCTACGAAGAGCGCCTTATGTTCATGTTGATGATGTAGCAAGCGCACATATTCATCTTTTTGAGCACCCTAATGCGAAGGGGAGATATATTTGTTCGAAAACTGAAGTTCCTATCGAGGAAGTGTACAAACTATTATCAACCAAATATCCAGAGTATAAAATACCAAGTATTGAGTAAGTTTTAACATCGTTATATCTTGTAAATCATCTTTTAGCATATTTTTGTTAGAACAAACAATAACTCTAGCTCCTAACCGTGTTTTCAATAGCTTTGTGAAGTCGGATGATGATTATGATAAACTGATGTTCCCTAGCGTCTCATCGAAAAAGCTCTTGGGTACTGGATTTGAGTTCAAATATGGGATTGAAGAGATGTTTGATGATGCAATTGAATGCTGTAAGCGAAACAACATACTATAACTTGATAGGAGATCCAAGACTTCTAAATAAAGCTTGCGGGTTTGATGTGCTAAACCAAGCAAATAGAACTTATTGGGTAATTGTAGTGTTAGAACTTTGATGATAAAAACCAATCCAATGTCTTCCCTTCTTAACTATTTTTAATGGCATATTTTCATTATTGGAGTCTTCTAAACATAAATACAAAAATAGATGAAGATGTTAGAACACAGGAAAAATATAACATGTAAAATAAATTTCTAATGGTACATGTTATCATATGATTCTATATCAAGGTTTTATTTCAATGCAATCAACTTTTAAAATGTGTATACAGACAAAAACTGATTCCAAACAGGCCAGTCATTTAAACAGCCCAAGTTTAGGCGATCAGCCAAACTTGCTATTTGAGCCCAATAAACCATACTTCATGACCAGTTGAGTAACGAGTTCAAGTCTTCAAGAGTTTCATGTTACATATTTTCTTTTTAAAAGTTGAAAATCTCCATAATTTTGCTATTATGTTAAAAAGTTGTATATTAGGAAAACATAAGTTAAACCCTCCAAAGTTTGCTGGCCGAACAAAAATGAACTTTTTTAGAAGAATATGACTTTTAATGAAGGATAATGTGTGTTTTTTCGGACGAAAACATGATTTTTTTACATCATATCTTAAAATTTATATATCTAAACTCTAAAGCCTTTTAGGTGGAAAAAGTAAGCAACATCTTAAAACATGTATTGCCTCACAATATGTTAAAAAAACATTTATGTTACTATGTGTATATGTTGTATTCCACGAAGAAAATCAAAATGTCAAGTGTGAAAAAGCAAGCCTGTTTTTAGAACCTATGAATAGATATCAAGTGTATATTTCTATCATTAAAGTTCAATTTACTATAATCCAAACATGTGTGTTTCATCGTATTGTTTATAGTCAACAATCTTTGTTTTATATTATTGACAAACTGACAGTAATATGATCAACGACACTTTTACGTTTCACTTTTGTTGTCAATGGCAATCACATTTAGCTCACATAGTCACAAAAGACTGTTTCCTCATTTTGCTTACAATCATCATTATGAGAGAAATCAATGAGAACTCAAATGCAAATCCATGATAATTATGTGAGTGATATTGTTATCAAAAAACAAAAGTAAATGTTAAAAGTATTATTGATTAGATTGTCGATATAAATATTATCCGACAATAAATTATAGTTTAGATTAGGGCTGCAAACGGATTGAACGAACACGAACAAGACATTATTCATGTTTGTTTGTTAAAAAATATATGTGTCCACGACCTGTTCATGAACACTTACCAAACGAAATTTAATGTTTGTGTTCGTTTGTTAAAGAAATTAACGTGTTCGTGTTTGTTTGTGTTCATTTGTTAATTTGAAGCAACAAATGAAAACGTTGATGAACACAAACTAATGTTCACGAACACAAATAGAAACAAACGAACGCAAACAAACGTTGATGAACACAAACTAATGTTTATGAACACAAATTGACACATATTAAATATATTATTTGTCGAAATGTTGAAGTATTTAAAAATAATGTAAAAACTAAAAACACTAATGAACTATTGAACATAAATGAACACGTTATCGAACGTTCACGAACATAAATGGACGAGCGCGCCCTCCGTTCATGTTCGTTCATTTAACATTTAACTAAACGAACGAAACTTATTGTCGTGTTCGTTTGTATAATAAATGAACGAACACAAACAAACTTCCTGCCAAACAATTCAGAAACTGTTCGTCGAATGTCTGATTTGTTTGCAGCACTAGTTTAGATTATTAAAAGAGAAAAATGCCCGGATAGTCCCTGTGGTTTCGCCTTTTTTCACTTATAGTCCCCAACTTTCTAAAATCACCTAAATAGTCCCTAAGTTTTCAATTTTTGTTCCCGGATAGTCCCTGTGTCTAACTTCAGTTTGTTTTCTCTGTTAAGAGGGTGTGAAATGTCAAAAATACCCTTTCCTTAAAAAGGCCAAACCATAGGGACTATCCGAGCATCTTCTTCATTTTTATTTATAAAACCCCACCACCACACTTCATATTCAACCTCCACCCACCATCACCTTCCTCCACCCTCCACCATTACAGAGGTGATTGAGCCGCAACAGCCACGGCACCCGGCCCCTTGAAAGCTGCGGCACTGCATCTAGTAACAAAATTAATCTCAAACAGTTTTGCATGCTGAGTTTAAGCACAAACAACATCAAAACAAATAAACAAATAAACAAATCACCAAATTTCCAACAATCACCTTCAAAAATTTACAAAAACCGAATCAAATACGTGTAATTACATACACAGTATCATAATTCACAGCGCTTGATAATTTTCATAACACAAAGTTTCCAAAATAAATTTTCTATTAATAATAATAATTAATAATTAATAATTAATTACACAAAAATTAGGCAAATATTAGCTACCTGATCTCATCACACACCGGAATCCACGACCGGCAAAACGAAGCATTACGTCTGGTACCAACAAACATCCACGTGTCAGCTCGACACTGGTTAGTGACGTCATCAACATCGATCGATGACGTAATCATCCGAATTTCCTCCGTGAGCGCTCTTCGCCGGAGAACGTCCTGTTCATATTCAACATCTCTTCACCGGAAAGAGAATTTCTACTTGGATGACGGCGGAGAACGGTGTTGAGGGCGCTGGAAACGGCGGAGCTGGAAAATGAACCACAGGAAGATTGATTGGAGGAAGATGAGTGCACGGCGGGCGGAGGCGGAGGAGAAGAATGATCGGTGGAGGTTTTTGCAGACCGGAATGATACGGTTACTGACGCCGGAGGTGAGTTCGTCCACGTGTACGGTTGCTTCCATGGCTTCCGCATGTGGTGTCTGAAGAAGAAGAAAATTGTGGTCTTTCTTATAACACGTATAGGGGTAAAAGTGTAAAAGTTATTTTGACCACTCTTATAGAGAAAAATGCCCGGGACTGGTCCGGTTACTCCCGTTTGACCGGTGCTGTGGCTGTTGCGGCTCACTCACCTCTGTGATGGTGGAGGGTGGAGGAGGGTGATGGTGGGTGGAGGTTGAAGATGAAGTGTGGTGGTGGAGTTTTATAAATAAAAATGAAGAAGATACCTGGATAGTCCCTGTGGTTTGCCTTTTTAAGGAAAGGGTATTTTTGACATTTCACACCCTCTTAACAGAGAAAACAAACTGAGACCCAGGGACTATCCGGGAACAAAAATTGAAAACTTAGGGACTATTTAGGTAATTTTAGAAAGTTAGGAACTATAGGTGAAAAAAGACGAAACCACAGGGACTATCCGGGCATTTTTCTCTTATTAAAATACATTTTTCCTACATATTATTTGATATTTACATTTTTATACTTTTTGAAGGGTTTATAGAAATCAGAAGCCCAAATCCCAAATCCAAATAGAGGAGTTCATTTCTGTTGAGCACACGTTCTTATGCGTATTGTTTCCTGAATCTTCTAGCCGTCGATCATAATACTCTGCATATCTGCTGATCTAACTGAAAATGGAACCGATCGTGTCAATCGCCGTAGTCACCTCTCTCATTCTCGGAGCTCTGATCGCTTTTATCGCCTTCGGCACCTACTTTCGCAACCGCAAATCCGAAATCGTTTCCATCGCTAATCCCGCCGATACGGCGCCGTTGAATCTGAAGAATTCAAAGCCTCATCAAACTAAAAAATCTCACGCTAAACCTCATCAATCTCATGCTGATAAGGTAAACGAATCTAATCAACATTTAGATATGTGTTTCTTAGGTTATATGAATTTGAGATGAATCTGTTGTTTGAAGTTGAATTTGAGATTATGTATCATATTTAACCTAAATTGAAATAATATGAGATCATTGATGAATGTTTATGCTGAGTTTCGTGTAAGGAATGAATATAAATAATAAAACCGATTTAATTTTGATTTCTAGGGTTTATACACTGTTTTCTGTTACGGATGCTTTTTTGTTCATTTATACAGACATACACAGTTGTGTAATTTGAGATACAAGAGAGATTTAAAGTGATTTAAGAGATTTGAACTACTTTCATTATTATTGTCTCGCAGTATAGATTGATATATTTTTTATTAAATGATATCATACTGAAGTTAAGAGATATGAACCTGATCTCATTGTCGAAAGTGTACAACTCGTTTCTGTTCACAGGCTAAGGTTTTGTAAGTTGTAAACATATTGTGAGAGAGCATAATGTTTTTTTTTAATTGAGATGGATATATGGTTGTTAAATGATTATATTTGGTCTGGATTATGGAAAGAATTATTAGTTAAATCAAACCCGGTTTTGTATGTACATGACTGAAATATTAAACTACTGATCTAGTTACTTTGTATTGTTAAACTGTGATAAGCGATTCGAAGGTGCCAGCATATTCATATCATATTAATTGAATATTTGATCAACTATAAAACTTTATGCTTTATGGTTAAATATCCACACACGTACTAGTAAGATGCAATCAATGCGCATACATTTTTGGGCTTATAGAAATTATTTGAAATACTTATGCAAATTTGAAACAAGATTGGTTGATTTTCTATTGGTCTCCAAACTTGTAACCATTTATTCGGTACAGTTCTTTTATAAACTGTGATAGTCGAGAACTTTGTTTTGGTAAGGTGTAATGATAGAGTCGTAGATTATCCGGCTTTTTAAAAGACTTGTATGAATATAGATTTGAGAAAAATTTACAAGTACATATAGTTTTGTAATAAATTTGATATATTAGTGTAAGGTGTAATGTCTTTATCTATCTTTTGGCTAGCAAGCACATCCGGGATGCACAGATGCTGTTAATTGTTGTTCTCTGTATATTTGTGCCAAGATAATTTGTTTATTCATATTTGTCAGCTCATATCACTAATGGTTGTGGATGTAGGATTTGAACAAGCGCCATCACCCATTAGACTTAAATACTTTAAAAGGTCATGGGGATTCCGTCAATGGCCTATGCTTCTCATCGGACGGACATAGTTTGGCTACTGGTAACTCTCGTCACACGTTTAGTATGTTTATAGAAGAAACCATATAGTATATCTTAAAATCAGCTGCTTGTTGTGTGTGCTCGCAGCTTGTGATGATGGTGTAGTCAGGGTATTCAAGCTGGATGACGCTTCAAGCAAAAGCTTCAAGTAAGAGTTCATAATCTTATTACCTTCAACACGTATCAAATGTTTTACGTACTATCTAAATATATGTCACTTGGTTGTTCCAATGTAGGTTTATGAGAATCAACCTGCCAGCTGGAGGTCATCCAACTGCAGTTGCATTTGTTGATGATGCTTCTTCGGTTGTTGTGGCTTCTCAAAGTCTCACCGGAGCTTCTCTATACATGTATGGAGAAGACAACCCAAAAGGCGGTGAAAATCGGCAGCACTTTAAGCCTGAACTTAAGTGGGAGCAACATAATGCTCATGAGAAAAAGTATATTCTCACTTTATTTGGAACTAAAGCTACCCATGGTGCTGCTGATGGAAGTACAATAGTTGCATCAAGTTCAGAGGGTATATTCTATCCTTCTTTTTCATTGATAGCTATTTAAACGAACTTAAAGTTGAGAGGGCATAGTTGTCATGTTCTTTTATCTCAAGAAGTAAACAAGTAACATTTGTTATTGAAATCTTCGATTGATTTTTTTTTTCATAGGAACTGATATTAAACTATGGCATGGAAAGTCCGGAAAGATGTTGGGATTTGTCGACACAAATCAGCTTAAAAACAATATGGCCACTGTATCTCCAAATGGCCGATTTATTGCTGCCGCCGCTTTCACGGCTGATGTTAAGGTGACATGTTCGAATGACATATATTTTTTTTTTCAGATTATGTGTAAATTAAATTCTTAGACAATTTGCTTGTAGAACTATGCATATAGTTTTCTTTTGGAAATGCTTTATATTTAGGCTTAAGATTATGGTTATTGATGCTAGTGTGAGTTTATGTACATCTTCTTCAAATCATTACAAAACATTTACGTTCCTTTGCCTTGCGCATAAATCGTTACGTTTTTATCTGCTTTTATCCATCAAGGTACTTCTTTCTAGTTTTTTTTTTTTTGCATCTTTCTAATGGTGTTTAATTGGTCTGTAATTTAATACAAGACTGAACAATTAGCAGAAGACTTCAAACACTAAGTGGCAGATCCTTAGATATTTTACTTGGTGTGCGCATTGTCGTTAAGTAATATGTGTCTAATATTGTATTGATGCCTTATTTGACAGGTTTGGGAGATAGTGTATTCGAAGGATAGTTCAGTTAAAGAGGTTACAAAAGTTATGCAACTGAAAGGCCATAAGGTCATTTAGCTTCCTCTCTCTCTCTCTCTCTCTCTAACACACACACACACACATTGACGATGTTTTTTTTTTAACTTTTGATTTGGGAAATGTTCAGAGTGCTGTTACATGGCTGTCGTTTACACCCGACTCGGAAAGGATCATTACTGCATCAAAGGATGGCTCAATAAGAGTGTGGAACATTAATGGTATGTATAATTGTAAATAACTAGTTTTTGATGACTGCTATTATTGTACAAACTTCTCTTCTAACATGTCAGAATTGTTATTTTTGAAGTTCGATATCATCTTGATGAGGACCCAAAGACTTTGAAAGTGTTTCCGATTCCACTTCATGACTCAAATGGTACTGCATTGCATTACGATCGTCTCAGTATATCCCCCGATGGAAAGATTTTGGCTGTAACTCATGGCTCATTACTACAATGGCTATCTGTTGAAACTGGGGAAGTATTAGAAACCGCTGATAAAGCACATGACGGTATTTCTAATTCCCTTCTAATCGTATAGCATGCTTTCTTCTGTCAAACTTTCCTTTTTTTCTTATAGAAGAAATGGACGTTTTATCTATTATATTTAAAGGAAAAAAAGTGATGGTTGAAATACGGTGGGTTGGTAACAGATTGGAACAGGTTTGGGTCAAAAAAAGGTTGGCCGGTCCACCATTGGTATAGGTTATATAATTAGGTAAAGGATCAAATAAAAATAAAATTATTGTACGTTCGTACGAATTGGGGGAGAAAGCAAAAAGTGGCGGTGGCAATCTGGTAATTATCAGCAACTTCAAAATTACTGGGGAAAAAGCAAAAAGTGGCGGTGGCAATCTGGTAATTATCAGCAATTTTGAGCATCAGTAGAGTAATTTTGGGAAATGTAGGATAATTATCAAATTATTCTAGTAGAGTAATTTTGACTTCTGTAGAGTAATTTTGGAAAATGTCTTGTAGAGTGGGGGGTTTAGGTTTTTTTTTTTTTTGGGGGGGGGGGGGGGTTGTGGGGGGGGGGGGGGTTAGTGTAATTTTGATAATTACCCTACACAACCAAAATTACTCTACATGAACATTTACAAAATTACTCTACAGAAGCTCAAAATTACTCTACTAGAGTAATTTTGAAGTTGCTGATAATTACCAAAATGTCACCGCCACTTTTTGCTTTTTCCCCCAATTCGTACGCTTAGTACGTTAATTTTATTTTTACATGAACTTAACTCTAAATAATTAATTTATCAACTAAAAATTAACAACTTTGTCTTTTAATTAATATTCTCATTGTTTTTACAAAGCTAATTATGAGATCTAAAGCACTTGAGAACATTTCGGGTGATTTTGACCTAGTTGACCTATTTGAGACATTTTCTTTTCAGCTAAAAAGTAAATAAAAAAAGGTTAATTAAGATGTTTTGTGGGTCGGCCAGACACGACCCTAGCCATTTGGACACACTAAATGTTTTCATTTCCACATGCTATCCTCGTGACTCGCCCAATTTGCCACGGTTACCTTGGTGGGTAATATTTTACAATGGTTACTAATATACAAAAGTAAGTTGATACCAATTACCTAACATAAACATTTTCATATTACTTTATTGGTAACTTCTTTCAGTATTGATATATTTTTGTTTTAATGTTTACTTGTATGTATACAGGTGACATCACGGACATCGCATGGGCACCTAAACCTATTCCTGTAGGTTAGTATTACTACGCCCTCTGATCCCACCATACCACTAAGATTTTTACGAGAAACTATATGGCTAGCTGGTCCGGTTGGGAAAATGTCAGAATAAGTTTGGTTTGAAATGTGTTTCCTCTAACGAAGTCTTATATATCTCAACAGGAGACAAACGCGTCAGTATATTAGCCTCATCAAGTGTCGACAAGAAAGTGAAGCTGTGGGCGAGCCCCACGCTTTGATGACCCCGGAAGCACTTTGCAACGGTACAATCTTATACCAACCAACCAACCGGCATGAAAGCTCTTTTATAAAGTTCTTTCGGGTTTTGGAAGATTACAGATCTCACAAGGATCCTACACTAGAAACCACATGTGTTTCAACCATGAGTTGTGTGAAGTGGTCGGGGGTTCAAACTCCCATCTTGAACATCAGTGTAGTTTAGTAGGTATGCGAGTTTGTTTTTGAATAACGAAAAACACCGGCTCTTTTTTACAGGTTCTAACTTTTGGTTGTTGCTATACATTTTGAACTTAATTTGTTTTTGTTTTCTTTTAATTTGTTGTAAAAACTAAAATGAAATAGACTCCCTTGACCTAAGACCATATGCGATTGATGGTTTATAGCAACACATACAACAGGGTAAGAAAGGGTGAGAGTGCGTTGTGGTCGGTGAAGCATTCGTCTGACAGGATAATGTGGAGGCGTCTTTGACCTCCTGCATTGTGTGATTGATGCTTCTTGATGAGTTTGGTCACTTTTGCCACTTTATAACGGACAATAAACTGTCTTCGGAGGTGAGGTAAAATCCACTCAGTTTAAGGATCGAACTAGCGATCTCCACCTGCTCACTTGTTTTTGATTTTAATAAATAATTAATATAAATATTATTTATATAATAAAATTTATATGATCGATAGTTTTGATTATCAACCTGTTTCTTCTATTGATAATTTGCTATATAGTGAAAGTTTTAAACACAGATGGGTTTTAACATGCGAAGTGGGCGAATAACATGCGTAATTATGTAATATAACATGCGTAACTAGGGTTAACCTAACCCATGCGTAATTTGAGTTAGCCCATGAGTAATTGCAAAATGTCTAACAATGGATCTAATATTACTGCAAATAAATAAATAAATAAAATCAAAAGTTACATAAATATAAACAACAACTAAATATATCTTTCAAAGATTCCTCTAGTGTTTGTTAGTTTGAGAATTGCAAATTAAATTTATAATAATTGATAAGCCATTACTTATTGTATATTGATTCCGGACATTAATTCATTCAAATTTCAATTCCTTTTACGTATTCCTTAGTCATTCAAAAGAATTTGACATGTTCCAAATCAACAAAAAGAAGTTATGTTTTGTGTGTGTGTATTTTGTAAGGGATATAACATGAAGTATATGGAAAAGAAATAGAACTTATGAAAGATGAATTAAAGAGAGTGGATGAGAAGTTTAGATGGTCATGAAAGTGGAATAAATGGAAAGTCTTATTATTTTCTTGGATATCTCTATACTGAACGAAATGCCTTCTATATAGACGTCAACACTATGACTACTAACAAACGTCTAACAATGGATCCAACATTATTCTAAAAAAGAAAAAAAAATATAAAATTCAAAAGTTACATAATTATAAACGACAACTAAATATATCTCCAAAGATTCCTCTAATGTCTGCCATCAAATATTGAGAATTGCAAATTATGTGTATAATAACTGATCCTTATTGACGTCATAAGTAGTCTATTGATTCCTTATGGACGTCAATTTCATTCAAATTTCAATTCCTTTCACGTCATTCAAAAGAACATTTCACTAAAAAGAAGTTAGGTTTTGTGAACCATACCTACCCCCCCCCCCCCCGACTTTTGTGTAGTAGTAGGTTTGTTCAATCAAACAATATCGTTCATAATTTTGGTATTTGTCAAAAGATGCCATACCAAGGTATAGATGACAAACTTATTGTAAGTTGTCGAGAAACAAATTGTCATTTTCACTAACAATTTCATTAGTAAATTTTTGTTTACTACACAATTTTTGGTTACTACACAAATAGTTGTAGTAAATTTTTGGTTTGAACGACAAAAAATAGGTCGTTAAATAATTGTCAATAGATGCCATGACAAAAACTTTTGATGTAGTGATCTCGAATAGCTTTTAGTTCTATCAAAAGAATTTTTTCTTTTAGGCGTAAAGCCTTTAAATTCTCCATTTTTTCAAAAATAAATTTTTCTGTTTGTGAAAGTGATTGGTGATGCCTTTAGTTTGAAGGGTATGTGCTCCTTAAATAGGCATGAAAAGTATTTATTTTTGGAAAAAAACTTATTGTAAGTTGTCGAGAAACGAATTGTCATTTTGACTAACAATTTCATTAGTAAATTTTTGTTTACTACACAATTTTTGGTTACTACACAAATAGTTGTAGTAAATTTTTGGTTTAAACGACAAAAAATAGGTCGTTAAATAATTGTCAATAGATGCCATGACAAAAACTTTTGATGTAGTGATCTCGAATAGCTTTTAGTTCTATCAAAAGAATTTTTTCTTTTAGGCGTAAAGCCTTTAAATTCTCCATTTTTTCAAAAATAAGTTTTTCTGTTTGTGAAAGTGATTGGTGATGCCTTTAGTTTGAAGGGTATGTGCTCCTTAAATAGGCATGAAAAGTATTTATTTTTGGAAAAAACTTATTGTAAGTTGTCGAGAAACGAATTGTCATTTTGACTAACAATTTCATAAGTAAATTTTTGTTTACTACACAATTTTTTGTTACTACACAAATAGTTGTAGTAAATTTTTGGTTTGAACGACAAAAAAATAGGTCGTTAAATAATTGTCAATAGATGCCATGACAAAAACTTTTGATGTAGTGATCTCGAATAACTTTTAGTTCTATCAAAAGAATTTTTTCTTTTAGGCGTAAAGCCTTTAAATTCTCCATTTTTTCAAAAATAAGTTTTTCTGTTTGTGAAAGTGATTGGTGATGCCTTTAGTTTGAAGGGTGTGTGCTCCTTAAATAGGCATGAAAAGTATTTATTTTTGGAAAAAACTTATTGTAAGTTGTCGAGAAACGAATTGTCATTTTGACTAACAATTTCATTAGTAAATTTTTGTTTACTACACAAATAGTTGTAGTAAATTTTTGGTTTGAACGACAAAAAATAGGTCGTTAAATAATTGTCAATAGATGCCATGACAAAAACTTTTGATGTAGTGATCTCGAATAGCTTTTAGTTCTATCAAAAGAATTTTTTCTTTTAGGCGTAAAGCCTTTAAATTCTCCATTTTTTCAAAAATAAGTTTTTCTGTTTGTGAAAGTGATTGGTGATGCCTTTAGTTTGAAGGGTATGTGCTCCTTAAATAGGCATGAAAAGTATTTATTTTTGGAAAAAACTTATTGTAAGTTGTCGAGAAACGAATAGTCATTTTGACTAACAATTTCATTAGTAAATTTTTGTTTACTACACAATTTTTGGTTACTACACAAATAGTTGTAGTAAATTTTTGGTTTGAATGACAAAAAATAGGTCGTTAAATAATTGTCAATAGATGCCATGACAAAAACTTTTGATGTAGTGATCTCGAATAGCTTTTAGTTCTATCAAAAGAATTTTTTTCTTTTAGGCGTAAAGCCTTTAAATTCTCCATTTTTTCAAAAATAAGTTTTTCTGTTTGTGAAAGTGATTGGTGATGCCTTTAGTTTGAAGGGTATGTGCTCCTTAAATAGGCATGAAAAGTATTTATTTTTGGAAAAAACTTATTGTAAGTTGTCGAGAAACGAATTGTCATTTTGACTAACAATTTCATTAGTAAATTTTTGTTTACTACACAATTTTTGGTTACTACACAAATAGTTGTAGTAAATTTTTGGTTTGAACGACAAAAAATAGGTCGTTAAATAATTGTCAATAGATGCCATGACAAAAACTTTTGATGTAGTAGGTATATCTACATGACAATTGTCGACACAATTCGTCGATGAATTGAATTGGAAAATGAAATCCATTTTAGTAGTCATTTGTTGACTAGATTTTTTGATTACAAGAATCATTTGTTTGCGATAGTATAAATCATTTGATTTCGATATTGGTTAATCGATTATGTTTGTGTTTGTTTGTAAAACAGTTGTTTATAAAAATGCTTAAGGAGATATTAATATAAATATTTCAAAGTAATTTAAGAGTCATGTAGATATACCTAATACATCAAAAGCTTTTGTCATGGCATCTATTGACAATTATTTAACGACCTATTTTTTGTCGTTCAAACCAAAAAATTACTACAACTATTTGTGTAGTAACCAAAAATTGTGTAGTAAACAAAAATTTACTAATAAAATTGTTAGTCAAAATGACAATTCGTTTCTCGACAACTTACAATAAGTTTGTCATCTATACCTTGGTATGGCATCTTTTGACAAATACCAAAATTATGAACGATATTGTTTGATTGAACAAACCTACTACTACACAAAAGTCAACAAATGAGGACTATGTTAGTAATCAAGAAATTACTACAACTATTTGCTAGTAACCAAAAAATTACTACGAGGACTATGTTAGTAATCAAGAAATTACTACAACTATTTGCTAGTAACCAAAAATTGTGTAGTAAACAAAAATTTACTAATAAAATTGTTAGTCAAAATGACAATTCGTTTCTCGACAACTTACAATAAGTTTGTCATCTATACCTTGGTATGGCATCTTTTGACAAATACCAAAATGAATAAGTTTGTCATCTATACCTTGGTATGGCATCTTTTGACAAATACCAAAATTATGAACGATATTGTTTGATTGAACAAACCTACTGCTACACAAAAGTCAACAAATGAGGACTATGTTAGTAATCAAGAAATTACTACACCCCCCCCCCCCCCCCCCCCCCCCCCCGCGACCCCGATTTAAAATCTGGCTTCAAAGACTAGTGTGAGAGTTGAAGTACATATCTTTCAAATGATCATGAATATATTTACTCTCTTCAACATGCATGTAAAGTGTCACAAGTTGCATATATAATTTAGTATCTCTTTTACATGTATGAGATTCTTGATATGCATGTTCTCCATTCAGTTATTTATTTCTAGCAGCAGCAACAACAATACAACAAGCAACAATAACTCATTCCCATTGATTCCTAAAAGGGTTCAAAAAACAAGCAACAACAACAATCACCATACAATATCAATAACTCCTACCCTTTGACTTTCACTTTGACTTCTAAAAATAAGCCACAATAAGATTAAAAACCCTTGTTAACCTCAAATATCCTAGCATCTGCCACTATGCAACTAAAATCAGTTAATCAATGAACAAAGTTATAAAAGAGCAATAGATATGACACAACTAATCTTCATTCAATGACACATTCATGTCCGTAACAGCTCTTCTCCAATCATGCACGCTTACAGTTGTGCGGTTCTCTAGTTGGAAGTTATGCGTAGGGGTAGAGTTGGGATATTCTGCCTTGGGACTTACTCGCGCATGCTCGTTTAGGTTCTGATAGTCCACGTCAGCACGAGATTCAGTGAGGGGTAGGGTGGGGGTCAGGGATTTAATGATTGGCTTTTGTTTTTTCGGTTTTGGCTCAATTGGACTGCCTATGTGCGGTAGAAAACTGGCAACAACAACCTAACAAAAACAATACACAGGAAATTAGACGAAAAAAGTCTGTTTTTAGAGGTGGAATTGAGTAAAGGTGCAAACGAGCCGAGCGGAGCCGAGCCCGAGCTTTGTTATGAGAGCTTGAGCTTTGTTTTTAAAGCTTAGGCTCGTTGGTAGTTTCTCAAGCTCGAGTTCGGCTCGTTTATTATCTATTAATAAAAATAATATAAATAATAGACTCGTTTAGGCTCGCGAGCTCTATAAATGAAACTCAGGCTCGTTTACTAGAATAGCTTATTTTTAAGTTTGGGCTCGGCTCGTAAACAAGTTAAAATAAGTTTGATCGGCTCATTTACGAGACAACTTTAAATAAGTGGTAAACGCTATTAAATATTAATATAAACTAATATTACACTAAGGCTTGACGAGCCTGACGAGCTTCACATGCCAGGCTCGAGCACGGGCTCGATAAATAAACGAGCTTTATATTTGGCTCAAGCTCAGCTCGGGCTCGATAACGCTCAAGCTCAACTCGTTTGGAGCTTTTTATCGAGCCGATCTCGAGCCGTTTGCACCCCTAGAATTGGGTAATGGGTCAAAACAGGTAGCTTTTATGTGTGGGTCAAATCTGTTAGAGTTGACCCGCCAACATATTTTTGGCCAACTTTTGAATCTTATATATCATTTTGGTAATAACATAGTTTTCTAATATAAAAGGTTTCGGGAAGCTGTAAGTGAAAATATGTATGAAAGGCTCATTTGACCATTTCCTATATAATGTATCAAGTATTAACAACTTAGTATGCTAACTATGTATGGAATTTATACATAAAAATATATGTCGGTTGGTCAAACCAACTTGACCCGTTACTCAATCCGCAGCAGTGAGAAGTGGAAACACGAAAGTAAACTGTACCAATGTGTGATCATGAACCATCAAAAAAAGTAAAATAAACGGTGTACCTGAACGGGACCAGCAGCGGTGAGAACTCCTCCAAGCTGGCCCCCAACCACACGTCCATCAGGGCTCGATAACGTTATGCTCATCTTAGTTTCACAAGATGATAATCCTCCAAACTCGCCTGGTGTGAAAGATCCAGATAACGAAAGAATTTCAAATCTTCCCTACAAGAAACCATATATTTCCGTTAAATGAAATAATTTCACAGAATTATTCAAATTACGTTCCTCACCTCATATGTTACGGTTCCTACAGAAGAACTGGCATGGCGCAAAGTCACATGTGAAATAACACCGATGGCTGAGAGAATGCATACTGACCGAGGCCCGTCTTTAGTAAACGAAATGATTTTAGAGGTAACATCCTGCAAATATAACTAACGATTATTCAAAAGCGCAACGACTATGGTATGCATTTTTATTTCAGGTCAACATACCTGGCCCGGATTAACAGTAACCATGTGAGGCGTAAAACTTCCACCAGATGCAATCCTGTCACCTACAATTTTAAATATTAATTTTGTTAGATAAGTTGATACAAATCATACAAAATGAAATGTAGACATTAGACAAATTATGTCAATGGTACCAATGAAAGTGGTTGACTATTAGTCAACAACATTGGCGTAGCTTAGTGGGGGCGGGAGGGGGCGGCCGACCCCATGAACTTTTCGCTTAGTAGTGGAGAGTATGTAGTTTTTGTATAGAATTTTTTGGGTATATACGTTTTTTACCCCCCGGTTTTATAGAAACTTTTTGGTATATATGTTTTCGACCCCTGGTCGGAAATCTCAAGCTTCGCCACTGGTCAACAGAGTCATGATTTAAACTGTAGTATAGCTTTTAACTCAAAACAATCATAAGTACCATAATGCCAGATTAAACCATAATATGTAACATACTAAAATGTATCAAAATGAAACTTTTGGTTATATATTAGTAAAACTTAAATGAATATCACCTAAAGTTATTAATATGAACATGATATAAAAAACATTACCTAAATCCTTACTCCCATAACCATGCTTTGACTTGGTCTCTACAGAACTCATTTTCACTTTCTTCTTCTCACCAAACAAACTGCCACCACTTCCTTCCGAATCACCAAACTTTATCTCCGAGTAACCACCGGATATTGGCGGGCCCGCAGCAGAGATGGGAATCGGTGACAATGTGCGGCCAGTCTCGCCACCACTACCAGCAACCACCCCGTCTGGGCCATATTTCCTTGGCCTACCCCTCTTCTTCTTCACCAGGCTTCCACCGCCCATAGGCGGTGAAAAACCCGGTGGCCCGATCAGCAGAGTAGAGTTATCGGTCCTTGGAGCCAATTGGTAGCTTGATGGAGCATCCGGTGCTAATGTTTCTACTGCTGGCCTCATATTTTCAGCTGAATCCATGCTAAATATTCAAAAAAAAAATTAATAATAATTAAAAATTGAATTCCTTCTTCTCTAAATATTCAAGAAAATAATAAAATTTTCATTCCTTCTTCTCTAAATATTCAAATATATATATATATAAATTTGAGTTCCTTCTTCTCTAAATATTCAAGAAAATTATAAAAGTTGTATTCCTTCTTCTCTAGATATTTTTTTTTTTTAAATATATAAAACTTTGAATTCCTTCTTCTTTAAATAATCAAAAAATTATTAAAAAAAAATCGGCTTTATATGTAAATAATCCTATAATTACCGATCTTAGAAACCCAACTTTCAACTTTGATTTTGCCAGATATTAGTACAAAAAGAAAATCATACATTAATATATTAAATCAACAAAAGCAGACTCAAGACTCCATAATCTTAAAAAAGACTTCATTTTTCTGTTTTTGATAATATAATAATAACAGAATAACTACAAAACCAGATGATCTAAAACTAGAAAAAGAATCATTCTACATTATCAGTAGTTCCAAGATAAAAAAATCAAAAGTTTAATACTTACACAGTAGTTTTTGCCAGAATCTCTTCAAATCAGGCAAGCTAAAATGCAGAAACAAAACAACAAAATAATAATTAAAACCCTAGAAACTGAAATAAAACAACAAAAAACATCTAAGAAACCAAATTTTGAACAACACATTACTGTTTTCGATGAAAATGAGGGAATTTCAGGGGCTGTCGGAGCAAAAAGAACACACTGAAACCCAGAAAAGAAACTACTGTGAAAATTTTCACAGGGGCATCGATTCTGTGTGTAAATGTAATAATAATAAAAAGAATATAGAGATAAATAAATATTGATTAAAGGGCTCAAAAGGTAATAATAATTCTCAAAAATAAATTGTTAAAAGTAAATTGTGATTAATTGAAAATTTTCAAGTCCGGGGTGAAAAGAAATGTTATATTTTTTTTATTTGATGCTACATACATATAATAAACTATTAAATAAAACATTTTTGCTATGAATATAAAAACTTATGGACAATAGTTAACTTTTAATATAGAACCAAATTTAAATAAAAAGTTACAATATACACACACACGCATAGCATATATAAAACCGGTAATTGTATATAAGTTATTTTATTTTTTATTATTTTCAATTTGTTATGTATAGCATTTTGTTGTATATTAATATTTTATTTTATAAAAACAAAGATCAACTTAAAGAACATAAAACCAATGGGTTAGTAGTCTATTAGCAAAGAAAAAGCATTTACCAAAACCTATATTCGAAGATTTTGAATTCAAGTCACATAGATGACAAAGAAATAGATCGTTGTAATAAAACCTTAAAGAACGTAAAACTTAAAAAAAAATACTAACTTTAATATACAAAAAATATTGAAAATATTCTAACTACAACTACAGTTTGATTTAGTGAAACTATTAGACCATGTGTAGTGGTAATGCCTTTACCCTTTGGCGTTTTGAATCATGTGGCAACTCAGTCAGCAATGGAGTATTATGTGGCGTTTTCTAAAATGAGTGTAGCATGGATGTGGGGCATTATGTTAAATGAGATTTAATATAATTAAATAAAACAAAAACCATCAAAAAAATCTTATTGGACAAAGAATAGAAAGATAAAGGGTGATTGGACAACAAATGGGAGTACGGGTGTGGAAAATATCACGTCAAATGGATTTTTTTTGCTTCAAAAACGCCCCGGGGAGGGGGGGGGGGGGCGTATGGGGGCGAGATTGAGCAAAAAAACGCCTCAAACACGCTCGAGTACATGAATTTATAATTTTGCCATTTTTCGTGTTAATTCCGATTTCAGAGAATTAAATCATTAATGGCTCACCGTTCGAAAAAAGTATTGGTTCAAATGTTTTTCTTGAATAGACAGATTGATGGTTACTTAAAATGGTGTTTATTTATACATAAATGTTACATTTAGTTATATATAGAAATTTAATCTGGTAACTTTGTTAACACTTTATCGTTATACTGTTATACGTATAGAATTGATGCTTAATAGGTATCAATTTGCAAGTTCATCTTATTACTATTTTATGTTTATTACTCTGCATTAGTTAACGATAAAAATGATTATTGAGTGAAAAAAAGAAGATTTTTTCAGGAAAGAAAGGATGATGATAGTACATAAAGAAAATAAAAGCGGAGAGAGAAAAACAGAAAAAATAGTCAGATCATGTTCAACGTCCTTTGACCATATTTTTGTCTGTTATTGCCATAAATTTATACCCCTTCTTTTCAATTAATTTACAAGATTTGACACTCATAGTTGGAAATTACATATCGTTACTTTTTAAGTATCGCGCTAAATTTATATTTGGTCCATTTTTTATTTAAAATAATAGTGGAAAAACATATCGTTACTTTTAACTATCACGTTAAATTTATATTTGGTCCATTTTTAATTTAAAAACAACAAGGCCATGTGTTATGCGCGATGCCGTGTGGTAGCACCTCATCTCTCATGCGGACCTCCGATGAATAGTTTTAAGTGTCAAATCTCCCGCTATGAACGTTGTATCATAGTAACTTTTTTAAAATCACATTCTTCACCCATAAATACCACTTTAATTATTATTATTTCTATACTTTTTTAAATCACATTTTCACCAGTAAATACCACTTTAATTATTATTATTTTTATACAACAAATAAATCCTACTTTAATTTTTTTTATACAACAATTTATTAGTTATTTCTAAACTATGGGTTCCAACAATCCCAACTCGAATCCTTTAGCATAGGCTAAGGTCGAGAAAGCGGCTTTAACATCTGCGGTTAGGATGCGTGCAGACGGGATGCCAATTTTGGTGGGAATCACAGCTTCCGTCCCGTATGTGAGGCTGAACAAGGTTTTGCTACTGTTAGTTTTGGTCATGGTTTATTCCATATAGGGCCTTCTCTTTCTAAATGCGTCTTGATTCCCTCGATAATGCTTTGATTAGCTCTTTCGACTTGGTCCCTACCCTAAGGATGCGCCACATACGTGAATATGTACTGCATATGAAGC
This sequence comes from Helianthus annuus, assembly GCF_002127325.2. NCBI lineage: Eukaryota > Viridiplantae > Streptophyta > Magnoliopsida > Asterales > Asteraceae > Helianthus > Helianthus annuus. Next base: position 194,919,418 of record NC_035436.2, on the reverse strand, counting down.
TCAACGTATCATTCCAGTGGGTATTTGTCCATGAATTGTTTTTCACTATAGTTGACCATAAAAAGGTAATTTAAACCGAAAAATGATGAACTCTTACAAAACTTCTTGATTTATGTAGTTGTTATACTTACCAACGGCTTGGCTTCTACCCATTTGGTTAAATAATCGATGACGACGATTATGGTTATTGTAGAATACCCTCATATCTTTACTCACTTGATGAAAATTAGTATTGAAGTTGCATCTCATCCTACAATGCGACTTTTTAATCTGCATACAATTTATTGATATCGAAACATGGATTTTTGTAGATTTGGATTTGATCCTGATTTTGAGTTATGTGACGCCTATAAAATTGTTTAGCATGTTGAATTATTGTCTGGTGTTATTACCCTAAAATTATAAATAATAATCAGTAAAGAGATGTTGGAGTCACTCGTGGGCTTGGCTGACCTGTTTACATCCTCATAAATCGTTGCCATCGTAGTACCTATCACTTCCAACTTCTTCCAACAAGTCCAAGCAAGTCGAAAGAAAGGCTTTCCTGTCACACCCCAACCGATGGCGGAATCATCGGGGCATGACACTGTGCGAAACAGATTGTCCAGAAGTTTCCATAACAATTATCATTACTATTCAATTTATATAATACGTCCCATACCGTACCTCAAATAGCAAACAAATTATTATAGATAAAATCCAGGCAAATATTCTGTTCCGACAACTCAGATTTAAATATAAATATTGTTTATCTATGTCTAGAGACTCATGCTGCAAGATCTACAGACAACTATGCTCTAGACTTTTATTCTAGCCTCGCCTTCCTAGCAGATAAGCATCTTAAACACTTGTCACATACGTTAAAATAAAGTCAATACATAAAATGTAAAGGTGAGCATACAAGTTTGATAATAGCATATAGAGTTCAAAATAGTTTACGCATAACCAGCACGTACACAGAGGAAAACGATGCATGTTAATTATCGACATGGATCTATCTATACCAATGACTGCGGGTTAACTGCCCGAGGCAGTTCGCAATACATGATTACCACCGTAATCCATGCAAGTAATTGTCCTTAACAACCCCCGTGTGAACGGGTGCTGAGTCCAAACTATAGTACTATCGTCGTTAAGGCAGGTAGACAGCATTCCACGTGTAAACACAATCAACAAGCATTCATTTAGTCACGTAATACATGCATAATCGGTTAGCGTTCAAATAATTGAGTAGTGTGTTCGATGGTGATTTTGATAAGTAACGTATGTAACACCCAAAAGTGCTAAAAGCAAAAAGGGATCGAGTATACTCACAGCGATTGGTTGATGGATTGAAGGGAACGCTTGGGAGTAGGGTTAGCCTGAACAGTTTGATAGCATAACGGTAAGCAACGCGTAAAACGGAAACAAGTGTTGGAGGGTCGGACAACTGGTCGATCGGACGGCTGACTGTTCGGTCGACAGTCCGTTCGGACTGTCTGTCCGGTCGGTCGGTAGACCGATCGGATGGCTGTTCGAGTGGATTGTTTCTTCCTTTGAGTAAGATGTGTTTGTGTATGATGGTTTGACCTTTTGAGGTTTTTGTTGCGGTATTTGAAAACATTGAAGTATCTTTACCTTTCAGGTCGGTCGATCGGACGGCTGTTCGATCGGCCGGCAGCCCGATCGGTTAGGTACTCCAGCAAATAAGTTCTCAGCAGGGTGTCACCTGATCGGACGGCTGTTCGATCGGGTGGCACTCCTAGCGAGTTAAACATGTTGAAAAATTGATTAAGTGTTAAAGTATAGTATCTCATGATCCGAAGAGTAATCCAATCGGACGGTAGTCCGATCGAACAGCAGTTCGTTCAATACTAGACTTCTAAGTAGATTAGGTGTGGGACCATGTGCTAGCCGATCGGCTGGCCGGTCGATCGGCTGCCTATCCGATCGGCTGGCTACTCGTTCGGACAACAGTCCGATCGGTCAACATCCTGACCTGTCGGCCTGTTCGTCTAACACTTGGCTGTTCTGATTTGTCTGTCGTTTTATTGAGGTATTTTGAGAACGAGTTGAACAACAGAAAACTCGCCTTTACTTGGTTCTCCTGATCGGACAGGAATCACCCAAACCCGGTCAGTGAACTGTTCGGGACGGTTGTTTGACGTTTAACCCGAAATCGGTGAACCTCGTGGATAGAATCCGGATCTTGAGCCATGCAACCACCGGAATGATTAGCAAGTCGGCACAAGCCCCGTTCTATCGGTTTTTGAAGGCATTGGGTGTAAAAGAGTTGAAAGAATGTTGGAAAACCATCTTTCAATCCTTTTCACCGTGTAAATGTTTAGATCTATAACAGATCTTTGTTTGTTTATGTGGAAATCGGCTAGATCTAAGTCATTCTTGGTGGATTGAGGCCAAAACATGAAGTTCTTCAAGAATACCATGATGACATCATCCTAGAACACTTGAATCTTGATGATTTCACGGTTAAAAGTTAAGATTTGAAAGATAGAAAGGTGTAGGAGTGCGTGTAGATCAAGAAAGTACAAGATTTAGGATGAGATCTTACCGGAATCGAGAGAAATCTAAGTAAAGGTTGAGTTGAGCGTGCTGGTCGGACAGAGGTTTCCAAAAGTGGAAAGGATGACAATGACAGGGGTATTTATAGGATGCCAAATGAGGAAAGGGCTGGCCGATTGATCAGGCAGCTCGATCGGACAGCCTGTCCGATCGGCTGGCTGTTCGATCGGCTAGAAGCCTGATCGTTCAGCTTCCTGATTTGAGTGTTTGGTGCGACATTTTTGAAATTTCGATTTCGATTGAGGACGATACGAGTACGATAGGATTTCCTATTCAAATTACTTTTAATCCTGTCACACCCCAACCAATGGCGGAAACATCAGGATGAGACGAAGTGTGAAGATTGCTAGAGACATCATAACGCTATTTGTGACAATATTTAATAAACCGATTTCATTTCATAAAGTAAATTGTCAACATTACAAGAAATTCAAATACAACAAGTTCAAAGAAGTACATAACAACATAAGCAAAATTGGTACAACATATTAAACCTAAACGTCTATATGTGTATCTAGGCATCAACGCTACTTCTTTTCATAGCACCGTCATCATCAACCTGTAACATGTTTAAAATACAATTCAATGCAAAAGCAAAGGCGAGTATACAAGTTTGATACGTACATAACAAAAGATAAGTTTTAAACAATTCCTCATAGCAAGCATTCGATTCAAGATAAACAATAAATTTGGCATGTGTCTAACATATCAAACCAATAATGAAACGGAAGATGCTCATGACATAACCACAAGTTTACGGGCGGGTCGTTAATCCTATAGTGCTACATATGTCACGGTTAGGCTCGTACGAAGTTAATGATAAGTTCAACACATAAGTATCACCCAAGTTTAAAGTATCAAGTAATCAAATAAGCATGCGTGTAATAGGAATGTTTATGTATTATGATAAAGTTTGTGTGTAAGTTTATAAATAACATGTTACACCCCAAAAAGTGGTAAACGAAAAAGGGGTCAAGTATACTCACAAGGCTTGCATATGCTTTCCGATTATCCAATTGTTGACGAGTAGAGATTTAGAGTCCGAATGTATAAGGGTTAAAGTTCAAGTATGTTTAGAGTCGAGATTCGGTGTTTAAAACAACATAAAAATAAGATATGAGAATAACATGGAAAATAATCATTTAGTACATATGATGCTTGTTCTTGACACTAGGAAACTCGAAGGAGTTTAGATGTTTTCATGGAACAAGGTTCCATTAGAATCGTGACAAGTTATCATAGTCTAGGATGATGTAATCTAGTACCCCGACATATGAACGCTAGTTCATCATCAAAGATTCGATTATTCGAATAATATGTTTAGGTTATATAATATATGTCCAATAGTTCAAGCATGAGGTAGAAGATTAAAATCTTCATTTTGGTACCTCTAAATATCATAGAAATCATGTAGGAGGTAGGAAGATCAAGTCTTCCATTTAGGCACCTCTATGTGTTCACCACTACACTTGATGTAAAAAAACAACCAAGGAGGGTCATGAACATACAATAAAGAATAAGAAATATACACACTAACTAAGAGAAATCATCAAATCATGTGAGGATTGTATGTTTGGACAACCCAAGTTGTTCCATAATCACTCATGTATCAAAGACAAAGTTTGACATGACTTGTGGGTTAAAAACCCTAAACAAAACACCAAGTTTATGAGGTTTAATCCTCTGATTTTTAAGTGTCTCAACCTTGTTTTTAAGCCTAACCAACCACTAAAGTGTTGTAAGCATTAAGACATAGGTTTGAGATGAGATAGACTCAAGTTTGGTAAGAAATAACAAGGATTTCATGAAAACAAAAACAATAAGTGGACTTTGGAGCCTTTTTGCTGGAGTTCCAGGGACTTATTTACCGTGAAAAACCCATGGAAACTTAGATAAGGTCAATACAAAGTAGTAGGAAAAAGAATCGAGTGAATCGGATAAGAATTGAGTGAGTTATGCTCATTTTCGTGAAGGGGTGTCAATCTGCTCGAACCCTTGCTTTCAGCTACGGTTTGGAGGATGTTTTGAGAGTTTTTAGTGTTGCAAAAGTGGTAGGGAGGCTGGTTATAAGTGGTATTTATAGGGGGAAGGATTAGGGTTTCAATGGGTTGGGCTTTGGAAGTGTTTAGAAGGGGTTACACCTTGAAACCAGCCCACAAAACCCAACTATATGGGGCTGAATTTTGCTGAATTGGGGCTGCCATATTTCTTTATTTTTTTATTTTTTTAAAACATTATAATGAGTAATTTTGTTAATTAAGTTGTGTAATAATATGCAACAATGTTTCCCCTAACTTGTAACAAGGTGAAATATGAAATAAAACATGATTTAACTAGGTAAAAAGTGTAATGTACAAGTATGTAACATGTTTGTAAGTGACAAGTATATGTCACACATTAGATGATTAACCATTGTATAAATAAGCATATTATTAGGGGTTTTTAGGTATCAACAATTTAAGGACAAGCATGGACATGCATCGTGAATAAGTATCGTATAAGTATGAATTACAAATAAGGATTCGATGTACAATGAATTCGAACGTATGAACATGTATGAATATGTAGATGGTGAATTTAAAGAAATACGAATTTTATTTATGATCCAAGTCTCGGATTTTACAACGAAAAGGCGACTACAATAACACAAGATTTCCAAAAATAGCATTACAAGGCGAGCTTTCTAATTATGGAAAGTATGAAAAAGCAGGGCGTTACAGTCTCCCCTCCTTTAGGAAATTTCGTCCCGAAATTTATTCAAGAGGAAGACCTTGGAGAAAAAGCATTTTGGCTAAAAGAATCGAGACTTGGGAGTTTTGAAACGTTTAGAAAAGTACGAAATTTTGAAGAACGATAGGATAGGAATTTGTTTGACTAAAATGAGTTGAGGCGTTTAAGCATAGGTAAAACGTGTATGCGTACGCATAGGCAAAGGAGTTTAAATAAGTTTGAATGTCCCAGAATGGAGAGGTATCTTTAAAATATGATATCCAAGAAGTATAACTTTCGTATAATGCGTTTAGTATTTTGATGAAAAGTGTGGTTGTTTGCATGGGGAGTCTAAAGGATAGTATAAAAATCACATTTTCGTAAAAATTGTTTATTGAGAGTTACGAAAAGATTTGGTACTTTGAATAACGCGTTAAAGGTATACTAAGTACATTTACATAAGAATAAAGAATAGGAAGACGGTTTTAAAGGTAATGAGATAAGTTAGGATTTGAATGTTTAAACAAGCTTGATTGCGAACGGGGTTCATATGAAAGAAAGGATAATGGAGAATAATAGGAGTATGGGGTGAACAATTGACACTAAATGAATGTAAGTATATGAATGATATAAGTATTAGATAGACGAAAGTAGCGTGTTAAAGATGAAGTCTCGTCATGGACAATCGGATATAATGCGCTTGTGAATTATTTAAAGTTTGTATTAGGTCAAAGGGTCTGCAAAACACTGAATTTCTCATGGCACGTTTTACGAAGGTTTGGTAACATGGTGAAACACTTATATATAGGAAGTACCAGCGGCGTATCCACCATGTTTTGACCATATCACGTCTGTCTCATATTCGGTGTCAGGTTACGTTCCGTGTCTTACCATACACTGTAGTACACTCTATGGTTCTCATACGCCTATTACTATAATCCCGTGTGCACCCGCGATTATTTTGATCGTCGCATGATCTGCATAGCTTGTACTAGTTGTGTATGAATCAGGGTATACATAAAAAGAATAAGAATGTGTACGTATAAGAATATAGTATGTAAGCAATTCCATGCTTAAGTATGTATGGGACCCACGCAAGCGAATCCCTCGGATTACGCTCGTGTATAGGTACGAATGTATGAATCATGAGTATAAGCAAAATTATGAGCATAAGTATATGTTTAAGTATGAATATACACGTAAGTATGGGTATCAAACGTACGAGTAGTATGAGTATACGTGTAAGCATGAAACGTATAAATATAATTATAAGCATAAAACGCATGAGTACAAGTATGAATACGATTATAAGTATAAGCATAAAATGCGTTGTTATGAATATGAGTGAGAGTGTGAGTACAAATACTAATGATTACGTATATAGTATTAATTGAAACATAACAAAGTTACGTATGTAAGAGTGCTCAAAAGGTTGAGCATGTAAATACGAACGATATAAGTGAAATTGTCGCGATGAAGCGACAAAAACGTGTATGATGATATGCATGTATAGTTGTTTAAACGAAACGTTGAGTTTATTGAATCAAATTTAGATTGAGCTTGGTTTAAAAGGTAGAATATAGTTTGCATATGTAAGAGGATATAAAGTACTTATTGGTCATGCATATCGTATTTTGTAATGAATGGAAATGCTACCTTTGTTTTAAAAGAGTTTACGAAATCCGAAGATGGTCGGTCCCCATGAAGTCTTCTTGCCCACGTGTTTTGGAAAATAGGTGTAGGAAAAGGTCTTCGAAAAAGTAAGTTCGTTTCATCAAAACAAGAAATTTTGGAGTTTTTGTGAATACGTTGATCCTTGGAAAAGGGATCTATCAAAGGTCTTAGTGTTCATTTTAAAGGGTTTTGACAAATGGTTCGTTGATGTTGGAAATATTCTTTGGTAAAACAATCTCATAATATCTATAAGATCCTATAAGTAATTGAGAAAGGTTGGTTTGGTTTCAATTAAGAATGGAAGTCTCTAGTATGACGATATAATGTGAGCAAGTTTTAGTGATTAAGTCGAATATGAAGTTCATGGGCAAGAGTTTCGTTGGACCGATTTAATTGATAGGTAGCATTTCGTAAGGTTTTGGAGTTCGAGTAATAAAACGTTTTAAGACATGATTAAGAATCTCGTGTATATGAGTTGAGTGAAAATAGATTGTAGAATAAGAAGTACGTTTGATAAAACAATGTATTTTGAAATCGGTATGAGTGGGTATTTTGAATAATGATAAACAATTTGGGTATAAAATATGATCGAGTTTGCATAATAAGATATTTTGAAGAGGCGTTTTGGTAACGATCACCTAGGTAAGTGAATCACCCCTAACTCGTTGGTGATGTCGTTTTTTTTAAGAAAATGGGAGTGGAGTTAATCGTCAAGGTAAGGAAATCACTCCCATCTTAATGATATGTCTCCACTCGTCATTACAAGGAATATGAATTTAAATTATATGAAATCATGCATATATATAAATGTATGGAAAAGGTTCGATATGTTGTGTGTGTGAAAAGAGAAATCGAAAGTAAACTCGAGTTTGAAAGATTGCATCGTATAAATAAATAATAGAAACACATGTTTGATCAAAATTTGGATGGTTCCAAAACGGAACTTTGACTAACCAAACTGGTCGAAAAGTCTTTTGAATTTGAGGAGCATGCTTTGGCCTAATAGGTAAAATACTCTCGCCGATAAGTCGGTTAACGGTATTTACCCTTCCGGTTACTACATGTCCCAAATCAATCGAAATTTCGAGACTTGGCGGGATTAAAAAAATATCAAGGAGTGGAACTAGTCGCCAAGGTGCGGGTTTCACCCCTAACTTGACGATTTCGTATCCTAAGTGTGGTTGGTACTCGTCGGGTCAAAATTTAGTTTCGACATGTTGACAAGGGTCCACTAGAATTTGAAATTTGAGATTTACCATTAAGATGTGGATTTCACTCCTAGCTTAATGGCGATATCTCGTGTAAAAAGAAGAATAGATAGATTGAGAGTCGTTCACCAAATTGTGGGTTTCACGCCTATTTTGGTGAATTCGTCTCATTTGTATAATGCGAGTGTTTACGGATTTAGAATAGTCGAGTAAAATGCATGAGGGAAAGAGTATGTTAAAGGAATAAACAAACAAATTTAAACGCACAATGAAACATATTAAGAATAGCACATAATGAATGGGACAATAAAACATCTATTAGCACATAACAAAGCAAATATAGCATGCCAAGTGTTAACACATAAGCGACATGTATGCTTAAAAGATCAAAAGGGAATAAATAAGAACAAATAAGGTAGCATGCAAGTAGTTTCAAGCAAAACATAAGAATAAAGCTCTAAAACTATAGACTAGGCTAAAACATTCCTACTTTCCCTAATTCCCTATAGTTATGGCTCTGATACCAATCTGTCACACCCAACCAATGGCGGAAACATCGGGATGAGACGAAGTGTGAAGATTGCTAGAGACATCATAACGCTATTTGTGACAATATTTAATAAACCGATTTCATTTCATAAAGTAAATTGTCAACATTACAAGAAATTCAAATACAACAAGTTAAAAGAAGTACATAACAACATAAGCAAAATTGGTACAACATATTAAACCTAAACGTCTATATGTGTATCTAGGCATCAACGCTACTTCTTTTCATAGCACCGTCATCATCAACCTGTAACATGTTTAAAATACAATTCAATGCAAAAGCAAAGGCGAGTATACAAGTTTGATATGTACATAACAAAAGATAAGTTTTAAACAATTCCTCATAGCAAGCATTCGATTCAAGATAAACAATAAATTTGGTATGTGTCTAACATATCAAACCAATAATGAAACGGAAGATGCTCATGACATAACCACAAGTTTACGGGCGGGTTGTTAATCCTATAGCGCTACATATGTCACGGTTAGGCTCGTACGAAGTTAATGATAAGTTCAACACATAAGTATCACCCAAGTTTAAAGTATCAAATAATCAAATAAGCATGCGTGTAATAGGAATGTTTATGTATTATGATAAAGTTTGTGTGTAAGTTTATAAATAACATGTTACACCCCAAAAAGTGGTAAACGAAAAAGGGGTCAAGTATACTCACAAGGCTTGCATATGCTTTCCGATTATCCAATTGTTGACGAGTAGAGATTTAGAGTCCGAATGTATAAGGGTTAAAGTTCAAGTATGTTTAGAGTCGAGATTCGGTGTTTAAAACAACATAAAAATAAGATATGAGAATAACATGGAAAATAATCATTTAGTACATATGATGCTTGTTCTTGACACTAGGAAACTCGAAGGAGTTTAGATGTTTTCATGGAACAAGGTTCCATTAGAATCGTGACAAGTTATCATAGTCTAGGATGATGTAATCTAGTACCCCGACATATGAACACTAGTTCATCATCAAAGATTCGATTATTCGAATAATATGTTTAGGTTATATAATATATGTCCAATAGTTCAAGCATGAGGTAGAAGATTAAAATCTTCATTTTGGTAGCTCTAAATGTCATAGAAATCATGTAGGAGGTAGGAAGATCAAGTCTTCCATTTAGGCACCTCTATGTGTTCACCACTACACTTGATGTAAAAAAACAACCAAGGAGGGTCATGAACATACAATAAAGAATAAGAAATATACACACTAACTAAGAGAAATCATCAAATCATGTGAGGATTGTATGTTTGGACAACCCAAGTTGTTCCATAATCACTCATGTATCAAAGACAAAGTTTGACATGACTTGTGGGTTAAAAACCCTAAACAAAACACCAAGTTTATGAGGTTTAATCCTCTGATTTTTAAGTGTCTCAACCTTGTTTTTAAGCCTAACCAACCACTAAAGTGTTGTAAGCATTAGGACATAGGTTTGAGATGTGATAGACTCAAGTTTGGTAAGAAATAACAAGGATTTCATGAAAACAAAAACAATCAGTGGACTTTGGAGCCTTTTTGCCGGAGTTCCAGGGACTTATTTACTGTGAAAAACCCATGGAAACGTAGATAAGGTCAATACAAAGTAGTAGGAAAAATAATCGAGTGAATCAGATAAGAATTGAGTGAGTTATGCTCATTTTCGTGAAGGGGTGTCAATCTGCTCGAACCCTTGCTTTCAGCTACGGTTTGGAGGATGTTTTGAGAGTTTTTAGTGTTGCAAAAGTGGTAGGGAGGCTGGTTATAAGTGGTATTTATAGGGGGAAGGATTAGGGTTTCAATGGGTTGGGCTTTGGAAGTGTTTAGAAGGGGTTACACCTTGAAACTAGCCCATAAAACCCAACTATATGGGGCTGAATTTTGCTGAATTGGGGCTGCCATATTTCTTTATTTTTTTATTTTTTTAAAACATTATAATGAGTAATTTTGTTAATTAAGTTGTGTAATAATATGCAACAATGTTTCCCCTAACTTGTAACAAGGTGAAATATGAAATAAAACATGATTTAACTAGGTAAAAAGTGTAATGTACAAGTATGTAACATGTTTGTAAGTGACAAGTATATGTCACATATTAGATGATTAACCATTGTATAAATAAGCATATTATTAGGGGTTTTTAGGTATCAACAATTTAAGGACAAGCATGGACATGCATCGTGAATAAGTATCGTATAAGTATGAATTACAAATAAGGATTCGATGTACAATGAATTCGAACGTATGAACATGTATGAATATGTAGATGGTGAATTTAAAGAAATACGAATTTTATTTATGATCCAAGTCTCGGATTTTACAACGAAAAGGCGACTACAATAATACAAGATTTCCAAAAATAGCATTACAAGGCGAGCTTTCTAATTATGGAAAGTATGAAAAAGCAGGGCGTTACAAATCCCAACTACTATATCTAACATGCAAGCATCTATATCTTACACTGTCTTTTCTCAACCAGTTATCATAATTCGATTTCGATTGAGTTTGATTGGGTTTCAATTTCGATGCGAGTTTCGATTGATTACCACACATAACATAAAGTAAACACGCACAAGTAACACATAAGGCACACACACACGTATAATAATAATACCGAAGTTGCACAATTCGAGCTTCGAGTTCGATGATGATTTGATTAACTTGGTTATTGATTAATTGACTTTATCGCATTGTTACTTCCTATTATTCACAGTCGTAACGCGTTTCGCAACGATAAACATTCGATTACTTCGATTTTATAACTACTCCATATAATACAACCACCGTGAACATAAAATAGACTAACTACGGTCAAAGAAGTCAAAACAGTAATTGAACAAGGAGTGACAGATCGCAATTAGCGATCTTTTCCTCCTTTGACTTCAATCTTGACTTTGACTTTTGAAAACACGGGGTGTTACAGCCTCCCTTTGTTTAGGGAATTTCGTCCCGAAGTTAGGCCAAAAGCTGCACAACACCGTGATTCACTTTTGAGACTTTCTCTCTCTAGGCTTTCACTTAAACAGCTGCGGGTACTTCGCCTTCATGTTGCTTTCGAGTTCCCAAGTGAACTCTGCGCCACGTTTGCCTTCCCATCGGACTTTCACAATAGGAATGCGTGAGAGTCTGAGTTGCTTGGTTTGGTGATCCATGATTTCGACAGGCTTCTCCACGAAGTGTAGCGTTTCGTTGATTTGAAGGTCATCGAGAGGTACAATTAAATCATGCTCAGCCAGACACTTTCGGAGGTTTGACACATGGAAAGTCGGGTGGACGTTACTAAGTTCCTCCGGTAGTTCGAGTCTGTAGGCGACTTTTCCGATCCTTTCCAGAATCTTAAAAGGTCCAACATATCGAGGCGCTAGTTTCCCTTTCTTGTCGAATCTAACCACACCCTTCCAAGGTGATACCTTTAGGAGTACGTAGTCGCCAACGTCAAATTCAAGGGGCTTGCGTCTTCTATCGGCGTAACTTTTCTGTCTACTTCGAGCTTTCAACAAGTTGTCTTGAATTTGGAGGACTTTGTCAGTCGTTTCTTACTATAACTCGGGACCGGTTAGTTGCGAATGACTGATATCGTGCCACACAATAGGCGATCGACATCCTCTTCCATATAAGGCCTCGAATGGTGTCATTTGTATGCTGGTATGATAACTGTTGTTGTACGAGAATTCGACTAACGACATGTATTTTTTCCAACTACCACCGAAGTCTATGACACACGCACGAAGCATGTCTTCAAGTGTACAGATCGTTCTTTCAGTCTGTCCGTCGGTTTGAGGATGGAATGCGGTACTTAAGTTAAGCGACGTACCAAGCGCTGCTTGAAACGTTTCCCACAATCGCGAGGTAAACCGAGCATCACGGTCAGAGATGATGTCGCGAGGCGTACCATGATTACAAATGATCTCGTCGGTGTAGATTCGGGCTAATCGTTCTACCTTGTAGTCTTCTCGTATTGGTAAAAAGTGGGCTGATTTGGTCAAACGATCAACGATAACCCAGTGTTGTCGTGACCTGATGGCGTGGGTGGAAGCTTTGTTATGAAATCCATAGCTATACTCTCCCACTTCCATATGGGGATTGGCGGTTGTTCGAGTAAGCCAGAAGGTCTTTGATGTTCAGCTTTGACTCTTGCACAAGTCAGGTATCTTCCGACATAGAGAGCAATATCCCTTTTCATGCCCGGCCACCAGTACTTGTAGCGAAGGTCCTGGTACATTTTATCGGCACCAGGATGAATAGAATATCGGGATTTGTGGATTTCATCCATTAGAATCTTTCGCAATTCGGTCCGCTTAGGGATCCAAATTCGATCCAGAAAATAGAAGATCCAATTTTGATTTGCTTACAAGCTGAGTTCCATCGTGATAGATTCTCTCCTTTTTCAAGGTGCATTCATTAAAACAAGCATGCTGAGCATCGCGGATGAGGGTTTCGAGATCGTGTTAGGCTTGAGTATTGCGAATACCGAGCAAATAACTCCATCTACTGAGTGCATCGGCAACAACATTTGTTTTGCCTGGGTGGTAACGAATCTCACAGTCGTAGTCGTTGAGAAGTTCTACCCATCGGCGTTGACGCATATTGAGTTCTCTCTGATTAAAGATGTGTTGTAAACTCCTGTGATCGGTGAAGATCGTACACTTGGTACCATATAGGTAGTGTCGCCAAATCTTTAACGCAAAAACAACTGCGCCTAGCTCAGGATCATGGGTCGTATAGTTCTTCTCGTGGATTTTGAGCTGTCGAGATGCGTAAGCTATAACCTTGTCCCGCTGCATAAGAACGCAACCAAGACCAAGGTTGGAAGCATCACAATAGACAATGAAGTCGTTGTTTCCGTCGGCCAATGTGAGAACAGGAGCATTGCAAAACATATGCTTGAGGGTTTGGAAAGTAGTCTCTTGTTCGGTTCCCCAAACAAAAGGCTTGTCTTTATGAGTAAGGGCGGTAGCGGCACAACGATCTTAGAGAATCCTTTGATAAATCGTCGATAATAGCCCGCTAATCCAAGAAAAGAACGAACTTCAGACGGGTTCTTGAGCGTAATCCAACTCTTAACTGCTTCAATCTTCGCGGGATCGACATGAATACCTTGACTATTAACAATGTGACCCAGAAACTGAACCTCCTCTAACCAGAATGTAGGTCCCCTTGATGTATGGATCTTTCACAGAATTGTATATCTAACCTAGAGTGCGGAATCCTCTAGATCAGATTTGTTACAGAAACGAGTAGAAACAGAATTTCACAATCAAACGGTCTTCTATTGATTATCCAAACTTGCAGTTTTACAACCAATTCAAGACCTTACAACCTCACAGCCACTCTCTGTGATCTTGACTCAAGAACCCTAATTCGAATTCTATCTCTCTCTAGACTTTCTCTCTCTAAAACCCTCTAACTTCTAAAACCCTAATCACAAAAACATGTTTATATACCACATGTTTGTGAACTGGGCTTCCTACATGGACTAGGCCATTTTCCAAGCCCATTACAACAAATAACTCACTAACCAATAAGCTAAGCCCATTACAAAATATCCAAAGACTAAATAATCAAACTATTAAGCTGTTGTCACAAATATGCACCAACAAACTCCCCCTTGACAATAGCTTCATATTGTAACTTTGTCTTCAAACATCTTGTGTTCTTTTGATCTTTGGATAGCGACAGCTACACAGTTTCTGACATCAACAGACTCCCCCTTAGCTGATGCTTCCAATCTCCAAAACTTTCATTCGTTGTAGATCAATTAGCTAGCAATCCTTGGTTAAGTAAGTAAACTCCAACTCTTCCATATCTCTCTCTTTCTGCAATGTAGTAGAAGGATCCTACCATGCATCTTCACACATCTTCATTTCACTCTCAATCTGCACTTTACTTGTATTCTGCACTTCATTTTGATAACTGCATCAATCTGTTTAGAAACACAAGCAAGTATCTCGAAAAACCATTATTCTTTTTCACATTTAAAGATAAACCAATATTTTATCTTAGTTTGCAAAAACAACTACCTGTCAGTTCAAAATGGAAGTCTTTTAAGAAGAAAATATTTTTGGTATTTTTGATATTTTAAGAAAGCAGTAAGCTATTTACAAAAGCAATAAACACTCTATTTTTGTGAGAATCACCGGTAAGAAGATCATATCAGCACAATCAAAGTGTTTCATACAATTAGATAATTCTTTATTTAATTTTTCATGAAAAGCAGTCCAAGACGATTACCAATATGTTTGTCCACTTAAACAAAATGCATGAACATTTCAAGTACCATTACCGTATGATACGTTAAGGTAATTTTGTTACTGATATACTAGTGTGTCCCACTTCAGGATATACCCCCGTGATCAAGGTATGTACAAAGATTCATCGTAGTAGGTGAGTATACTGAATTCATGCGTTTTATTTTTCTACGTTTAGATAATTGGTGAACAGGTCAGTACTTCCGTACAGCAAAGAGACCAAAATATCTAACGAGGGCTATGACAAATACCATTTTTTGGTACGATTTATGCATTTTGCACATTTGAATGACTCTCTATGAGAGCTTCTTCATTTATGGGATTTGGCATTTTTTGCTCTTTTAAGATATCCTGGTTGTGCCTAGGTTAGCATGTATCTGGATGCAGCAGAAAGACAACCCTGATATCCCCAGATGAAATAACAGTATAAAGACCCAAAACCTCAGATTTTGGCAATCTATCAACGCAAGATTTAAGGTCATTAAACCACACACCACTGATGTGTTCCCCACTCATATTCAGTTCATTTAGGTTTATATCACATTGGTAAGTTGATTATTTCATGCTTTTTGTCTACTGGTACATCGTATAATGAAGCTGCCATCACACTTAAGAAATTTTGGTTCAATTTCAGTGTGACAGTCTAACTTGCTGATGTACTATCGTTTCTTCTTTTTCACACAGTGATAACTCATTTTTGATTTTTGATTTTTTTTATGTTTTTGATTTTTTTATGTTTTTGTATTTTTGATTTTTTTAAAATTTTAAATAATAACTTACTCCCCCTAAACTCACGCACTAACTAAACTCTTTTTGGCTTATGGAACCCCCTAAATTTTTGTTTTTATGGAGCAAGTTTTAAAAACACAAATTTAAAAACCCAAACAAACTCCCACTTCAATCTGACAATAAGTTTTTCACCAATAAATCATCAATCAACCACTAAAGTAAATAGTTAGTTACCAATTTTAACCTACTATTCACCTCAGACGCTTTACAGGAACAACCACTGTTGAATACATCAACAGTCCTTCTTGGTCATCCTGCACATTCTCAACAACTCAGTTAGATTTAACAACCCAAACCTGACCGGTTTTGGGTCGACCATGTAAATCCACATAAGATGCTTCTAACCAGTATCCATCACACCTTTTGGTGTCTTGGATGTTTTACCTGTTGTTGAACAAGATTTATAATTTTCACTAGGTCTTTGATCACGAGAGTTCCAATACAATCTCGGATTTTCTGACCTTTGAAAATTATTATCTTGATACCTTCTTCGCCCATTATTAAACCATGAATTTTGGAAAAATTTTGGATTTTGTTGAACATTTGAGTTACTAAAACCCCTATATTCATTTCTTCTTTGAAAATTTCGATTACCAGAAGTCTGGTATCGATTTTGATATCCAAAATTTCTATTTTGATTTTGAAACCGATTTGATTTACCATTAAAATGACTATATTGTGTAGAAAAACTTCTTGGTCTATCAAATCGTCTTGCTGTTGAAGTTTTAGATTGCAATCTTGGTCGATTACTTTGATAATGTGGTTGCACATTATTATTTAAACCAACCCTATTCCCATCTTTAACTTCATCAACTTTTTGCTTATTTTTCTTCAAAGGACAACAGCTCGCCACATGTCCTTTGGTGTGACATTTAAAACAAGATTTTGTCTTATAAATTATCTTTTTCTTAAATCTCTTTTTAAATGTTTTCTTCTTTTCATCTTCAGTATCCTTATCCGATTTATGAGGTATACTGTTAGACTCAACAGATTCTTTCAAAGTTTCTGGACTACTTGGCAAGTCCACAGCTATCGGATCCACTACAGCTGGTGTAGTAGGCATAAAACCAGTTAACTCATTCTCATCAGGTAAAAAAGAGTAGTCTTGATTTTTAGAAGATGAGGCTTTACTAAACCCCAAACCTTTTTTTATCATTACTCTTTTTCAAACTTGCTTGAATTTGAGTCCTAACTAATGAAGAATTTCCAAATTTGTCTAACTTTCCTTTAAGTTCAACAATTTGGTCTTGTGCAACGGCCATTTCCCTGCACTTATCAGAAAATTCATTAGTTTTATCTTTCACAGTTTCATGAGCCAAACCAATGACCTGTAACAGTTCATTGACTTTGCTTGTTAAACTGCTAATTTCCTGTTCATTTGACTCGAGTTTGTTTAAACAATTTGACTCTCGTTTAATCAAAAGAACATTTGACTCTTTCAGTTTTTTCCAATTCAGCTAACAGAATTTTGTTTTGCTCTGATAGTCTGTTAACCTTACCCTGTAGTTCAGTGCAATTATGACACGTATGACTTACAGATTCTGATGATACCTTCACCTCTGTTATAAGTCCATTCACACCATTCATGCACTTTGAAACTTCTGTCTCCTTCTTCTCAACACTCTTCTCATCTGCTTTCTTCTTCTCTTCTACACTTTGTCTATATGAACTTTGATAACGTTTTTGTAAAGCTTCCCACAGCTCATAAGAAGTCCCATAGTGCTTGATGGTATGTTTAATTCCCTCAGGCAAGGAAATCTTGATCACTGCTAAAGCTTTCTTCTCAGCATTTACCATGAGTTTCTCAGATTCGTCCATCATCTCATAAGAAATCACTTTAACTCTTCCGTCAACTCATCGTGTGGCAGCAATGTACCCATCAATCATACAATTCCACATTCTCGTATCTTCACTTTTCACAAATGCCTCAAACTCCTCTTTCCAGATAGTATATTCTTTGACGTTTTCAGCTTTGGCCAAGTCTTAACAGTCTCACTGACCTTATCCATTTTGACCATCTTTAAACACGTTTTTCCGTAAGCGTACTGATAAAAACCGTACAAAATTTTCCGAAAACTGTTTTTACCAAATTATACCGTTAGAATCGTCTCGAAAAACGAATCCAATGATATACAATGTCGAAAACCAAATTCGGGAATTTCCAGAGTCTTTTTTTTTGTCCTAAAAATCCAACGAACCCAACCGTGCAAACAGTTTAGTCAAATGAGCTACGGATCACTTTCTATTCACGAAAACGATAATTCCTCTGATCCTCCTTTTTTATATCACATATCCTATTTTGACACCAAGAAATGAATTATAGAAATAGAAAGAATGTTCAGAAATTCAAATGAAGTTGAAATTTTTAATAAGAGTCTTTGATTACCACAAATCACTTTCATACCGACATACGTATCTAATTCCTCCACGAAATTAAATACTCCACCTTTTAATTCCTCTAGCTAATTTTGCTGGCAAACCAAGTTAATTATGCTAGGTCACGCTAATTATGCTGGCAAACCAAGTTAATTATGCTGATAGAGTAATTATAATTATGCTGGTAGAGTAGATATAATTATGCTGACTTTTTAAATTCGCTGGAACAAATTCGCTGATTAATTCCTCTGATCACTTAAATTCGCTGGGTAATTCCTCTGATCACTTAAATTCGCTGGGTAATTATGCTGCCTTAATTTCGCTGGTTAATTATGCTAGCTGATCAAATTCGCTGGTAAATAATTTCGCTAGCACGACGTCTAGTAACTTTGCCGATCACCGTAATAATTTCGCTGAGGACAATTATAACGGTTACCAAAGTCGCCTTTGGATTTAATTTCACCGGTCATCGAATTGCTATGTCACAATTTCGCTGGTAAGTATGCTGGATCAGATAATTCCTCTGATTTGTCAGCGAATTGTTAATTTTGCTAGAAAATTTTGGAAACTCAATCTGTTCGAAATTTCTGAAGATATTCCAGATCCTTCTAACAATTTCCTGCAAAATTAAACAACCCTAATCAGCACAAATTTTCGAAAATTATGAAGAACAGGAAGAACAGTTTTCGAATCTTCAAGACTTTCTTGCCAAAATCCTTCAAAAATCAACCAAACCTGCAACCAAAAACACTAATACAACAAAATTAAATATGCAAACAGATCAAACACTTCAAAAATTTCGAAAACCAGCCTCCAAAATTTCGAAACCCTAGGTCTTAAAAACTTAAAATTTTCGAAAATCTGCCAAAACAACCCCGAAAATCAACCCTTTTATGCAGCAACAATTCTGAACCGAGCTTCTTCAAGAGCCTAAAGCTCTGATACCAATTGTAGGTCCCCTTGATGTATGGATCTTTCACAGAATTGTATATCTAACCTAGAGTGCGGAATCCTCTAGATCAGATTTGTTACAGAAATGAGTAGAAACAGAATTTCACAATCAAACGGTCTTCTATTGATTATCCAAACTTGCGGTTTTACAACCAATTCAAGACCTTACAACCTCACAGCCACTCTCTGTGATCTTGCCTCAAGAACCCTAATTCGAATTCTCTCTCTCTCTAGACTTTCTCTCTCTAAAACTCTCTAACTTCTAAAACCCTAATCACAAAAACATGTTTATATACCACATGTTTGTGAACTGGGCTTCCTACATGGACTAGGCCATTTTCCAAGCCCATTACAACAAATAACTCACTAACCAATTGTAACATCCCGAAATCGGGTTTGGTAATTAAACCCCGTTAATACTAAAGACGGGGAAGTACCGTTAGTTGTAAAAGTAAACCGGCAAGTATTAGGAATAAATTGAATAATCCTAATATTTATTTAAAGTGAATCAGAGTTTTTAAGAAAAATAGGATAGATAGAAGGCTCAATTTAACGGGACTTAAAGTAGAACGGGTTATGAATTCCCGAACCCACTAAACTGACTAGGAAATAAATAACCTAGTTAGTTGGTTGTCTTGTGTTAAAGCATGAATAGGGTTAAAATGCAACTAGATTATAAGTTGTGCAAAATGGAAGGGCCTAAGTTGTAAGAATTGAAACTACAATATTAGTTTTAATAAAACTTAAAACCAAAACACCATTTTGAAGGTGTTGGTCGTACAGAAGAAGAGCAGGGGCGACTCCCCACTCTCAAACCCTAAAAACTCACTAAACTTGCAAATTGAAGGCTCAATCAAAGCCGAAATCGAAATTAAAGTGTAGATTATTGATCCTCATCACAAGAAGATTACAAGGTATGTAAAATTTCATGAAAACCCTCAACTTGAATTTCTCATGTAATTGGGAAAATCTGAAATTCATGGTTGCATGTTTGTTTTATGATGAATTAGGAACCATATAGTGTCTAGGGACAAACCCTAGACAAATACAAGTTGAAATAATGTGAAATTTTAGTGAAACCTATGAACACCATTGTAGGTGATTAGTGGGTTATGTGTAATTTGATGAACACTAGGAAATAGAGTGTCGATCTAGTATAATTTGACAATTTTGAAGTGATTTCAGAAATTATAGAAGTTAACAACTTTGTAAGGTGGTTGATTTATGTGAAAATAGGGCTAAGAGATAAGCTAGAGACTTGATAAATAAACATGTAAAATTCTGCCCTTAAAGTGTTTGTTGAAATGCCTCAAAGAAGGCTCGAAACTAGAATTTTTGTAGTTAAAACACCTAATTGTGATGTTTTGGCTATTATGCAAAATGTGATTAAAAGAATTTTAAACGTGATGATTGATTGAACTTATTGTACGTATAATATGATTGAAGTTAATTGACTATCGAAAGTCAAATAAACCAATGTTGAAGTCAAATAGTAGTTCCGACATAGAGTTCGTAAGATGAAATAGTCGTATGTGAAAATGACTAAACTAATCGTCTTACGAATTATGATGATAGTTGACGCTTGACAAGCTAGGTGAAGGCTTGGAAAGGAAGCGTGTCAAACGAAGCAAATAAGAAGGAAAAGCGTACTTCGGATGCGAGGTAAGTAAAACTTACACCCACTTGTAGTATATGTGTTTATTTCATAAACGATGAATACAATAAAGGGATCTAGTGAGAAAATCCGAAATGGGTCGGATATGTGATTGGTAATTAAAAACCCATGTTTTGTTACATATGAAAATGTTGGGCTATATAGGTCAAACGGGTCAAATGGTGGGAATAACGCCATTTGACAATATCAACTAATGTGGTCGTCAAGTCATGTGTTTTCAGGGGCGAATAGTAATTTGGGTAATTGCGTCGCCATAAGAATATCGATAATAAAAGCAAGGAGTCGAAACGGGTCACTAGGTTGACTCGAGCCAGGTACGTATAAATAAGATTGTGGTTAAACATACATTTTTTTGGGTCAAATTGTAGCAAATGCCCTTCGTCGTAAATGAGGGGCTAAAGTCGAGTAAAATGCCCTTGATGGGTAAATAGGGCAAACGACCTTTAAAGGTTGTTGGAAATAAGTGTTTTGATAGATTAAATTCTTAAGATAAGTATAAAAGGGATGAAATGGGATCTTAGTGCATAAATACCCTTAACGGGTCAAAATAGAAGTAATAGCGAAACGGGTTAAAAATGTGTAGTAACCCGTAAATTGAACCTTGTACAATAGGAAATAACCATAATAAAATGTTTACAAAAGAAACAAAGGCCACAAACTAGTTTGTTAGAGGAAACCGTGAACGGGTCAAAAGTGTAGTAATTGGACTTCAAGCCGAGAGCTTGAAGTCTAAAATTTTGTGAGGTGAGATGTTAGATTTTAACTCCATTCGATGGAGAATTAAATTACGAGTGCGTAGGAGAAAGAATCGCGTAAAACGGACAAGCGGATTGAAAGATACGAAAGTTTTGTGTCAAATAACGGCAAAAAATGGAAAGGTTGGATGCAGGTGCCACCGTAACTTACGGTGCCACCGTAAGTTGCGGTGGAGCTGAATTGGTTACGGTGCTAGTCTACTGATGTACGGTAGGGAAATGTTAACACAGGGGCCACCGTAACTTACGGTGTCACCGTAAGTTACGGTGGAGGCCAGAAATGAGTTATTGTGTTGGGATCAAGATATAAACGTTGGATTTTCCTAATCTCCTCGTTGTATTAGTTATTTAATTATCAAAACTGACCTTTAAGTTGGTTTTGATCACAGGTCAATGTCGAGAGTCCCGGATGAAGATCGAGCATCGAGCAAGAACCGAACACACGTTAAACAAAGCTTCCGCAACGTTGTTTCGGTCGTTATTCTAAACGGCGAATTAAATCACATTATGTATATCACTTAAATTGTAAAAGTTTTAACAACCCGTATTTCCGATGTATATGTAATCATTAATTACATGATTATTTCGCTAATATACGTTAAACCTTGATTTATAAGAACGGGTGTTACACCAATAAGCTAAGCCCATTACAAAATATCCAAAGACTAAATAATCAAACTATTAAGCTGTTGTCACAAATATGCACCAACACAGAATTCGCACTTGGAGAACTTGGCATAGAGTTGATTCCCCCAGAGTAATTCGAGAACCAAACGTAGATGTTGCACGTGTTCGGCTTTTGACTTGGAATAAATCAAGACATCGTCGATGAACACGATGACGAAACGGTCTAGAAATGGCTTACACACGCGATTCATCAGATCCATGAAAACCGCGGGTGCGTTGGTTAAACCAAAAGGCATAACAACGAACTCATAGTGGCCGTATCGAGTGCGAAAAGCGGTTTTAGGTATATCTTCTTCCTGAATGCGTAATTGATGATAACCTGAGCGTAGATCGATCTTCGAGAAACACGTAGCACCTTGTAGTTGATCAAACAAATCATCGATACGAGGCAGGGGATAACGGTTCTTGATGGTTAACTTATTCAATTCCCGATAATCGATGCACATCCTGAACGACCCATCCTTCTTTTTAACGAAAAGAACTGGCGAGCCCCAAGGAGAGGTGCTCGGGCGAATAAAGCCTTTTTCAAGTAATTCCTGGAGTTGGTTCGATAGTTCCCGCATTTCGGATGGCGCGAGTCGATAAGGAGCTTTGGCAACAGGGCTAGCTCCAGGAATGAGGTCGATACGAAAGTTGATATCACGACTTGGTGGTAGTCCAGGAAGATCATCAGGAAACACCTGAGAAATTCACGGACCACTGGAATGTCTTTGACTTCTGTCTTCCTTTTCTTTTCCTTCTCCGCTACTACAATGTTGGCCAAGAAAGCTCTGTATTCCTTGCGGGGGTACTTGCTAGCTTGGACACATGGCATGAGCTTGAGACCTTTCGAAGCAGTTTCACCGTACACACATAATAAATCACCATTCGCGAGCGAGAATCGAATCATTTTATCGAAACACACAACTTCAGCATGGTTTTCGCGAAGAAAGTCCATGCCTACTATGATGTCGAAACTTCCGAGCTGCATTGGAATAAGGTTGATTGGAAAGATGTGATTGTTGAGCTCGAGAGTACAATCACGGATAACAGAGTTAACGACGACAGTTCTTCCAGTAGCAACTTCAACTTCGAATGACGAGGGGAGATAAGAGCGCTTACGACTAAGGAGCTTCTCGAATTCAAACGACACAAAGCGAGCAGTTGATGTTGAAGGAGCTTCGAACGTACCATTAACCACGTTGTTATCCCAGAAACCAGCTTTCACTCGCTTGTCGTTGATCTCGGCGGCAAGCAAGTAAGTCTCTTCAATCGATGAGGTTTTCGCGGCGTGAACAAAATCGGCAACACAATCGGGTAGAGCTCTAATGTACTTCTTGATTGCTATCTCGGGCGTCTTGACTTGATCGGGACCGATAATGCTGAGCTGCTTAAAGCGAGCAGTCAAGGCAGCGTTGTCTCCATCCTTCTGCTTAATGTTCCAAAACTCATCCTCCAGCTTTTGGCGTTCATGGGGAGGGCAGAATTCGTCCATCATAATGGCTTTCAGCTCTTCCCAAGTCAGCTCATAAGCTGCATCATTCCCGCATTTGTTTCGTTCGGCCGTCCACCAGTCTAGAGCTCGGGACTGGAAGACGCTGGTTGCGTTTAGGGTACGGAGATTTTCTGGACAACCGCTTTGGCGCAGAGTGACTTCGACGGAATCGAACCATTGAAACATAGCGGTAGGGCCATCTTCTCCGGTAAATTCCTTTGGTCCGCATGCCTTGAACTGTTTGAAGCTGAAAACAGTCTTGGTAGCATCTTTAGGAGCTTCGGTTCTCGACTCCTCAGACGATTTGTTGACGTTCTCATAAACCTCGCTTACAGCTTTTGCTACTTGTTTGGCGATGATAGCAGCAAGACGTTTGTCTCTCTTTTCTTGGCGAGTAAGTAGGTATCGGGATCCAGATGACATTGTCTGCAACAGACATCGTCACACGACTCAACACATCATAATCGAATCTCACCTCACACGTCTAACCCTAACTAAAGCTCAGGAACACGATAGAGCATACATCACATAAACATACAGGCACGAAAATCACATAATCACAGAAGCACATACGCACATAGGGCACAAAATCACAGAAGCACATAAGCACATACGCATTTAATCACAGATGCAGTCAGAATACAGAAACCTATCATTCAGAGTTCGCGTGTCGTTCGTATATAGAGTTTGCGTATAGCATATCGAGTAATATAGTATGATCGTATAGCATGGCGTAATGTCGTTCATATCGTAGCGACTTGTTATCGTTTTGAGATAGAAGAGCAATGCGAGTCGTGTGTGTCGATCGAAGTGATAGCAAAGTCGAATAATTCTTCAAAAATTTAAACATATAAACAGATAAATACACATAAAACACATAAAATCGACGAATTATCAGAGTCAGCAGTTGCGGCTCAGAATTGAAACTCATAAAATCAGGGAGTAGATTGTCTGTGGCTATTACACTTTGACTACCCAAAGCGATTCGACTATCCTCAATGGCTTGTCGTCACAATTCGACTTTTAGGATCGGCCTCTGCCTCGATTCTTGGGCATCCGACACGCATTCCTCTAGTCATACTTCTGAGTTCAGGTCGTTGGAGTCCGTCGAGGCTTTGGTGAGATAAAATTAAAGACGGAACAAGTTGTCAAGGTTAGGGTTTCACCCCTAGCTTAGCAACTTCTTCCTTGTTTTTAGTAAAATTGAGGAGATTATTCATCTAAATATGGATTTCACTCCTGATTTGGTATAATTCTCTTCGTTGAACAAGCGTTCATTATTGAAAAAGAATAATGAAGAAATCATTGACAAGTTGATAAAAATAGCATTGATCAAGCAATTTAGTCGAGAGTTTGCGGTTTTCACACCTAATCTTGACTAAATCACTCGACTTTATTTGAAAATTCGAGTGCAGTGATAGTGTAGTACAGGCGGGAAATAGCAGGATATAGCACATAAACTTGGTCTGTTGGTTCCTAACTATAGTCTAGGTCTCTAAGACATCGACCCGGACTAGGTCATGTCCAGCCTAATTCCCTATAGTTATGGCTCTGATACCAATCTGTCACACCCCAACCGATGGCGGAATCATCGGGGCATGGCACTGAGCGAAACAGATTGTCCAGAAGTTTCCATAACAATTATCATTACTATTCAATTGATATAATACGTCCCATACCGTACCTCAAATAGCAAACAAATTATTACAGATAAAAACCAGGCAAATATTCTGTTCCGACAACTCAGATTTAAATATAAATATTGTTTATCTATGTCTAGAGACTCATGCTGCAAGATCTACAGACAACTATGCTCTAGACTTTTATTCTGGCCTTGCCTTCCTAGCAGATAAGCATCTTAAAAACCTGTCACATACGTTAAAATAAAGTCAATACATAAAATGTAAAGGTGAGCATACAAGTTTGATAATAGCATATAGAGTTTGAAATAGTTTACACATAACCAGCACGTACACAGAGGAAAACGATGCATGTTAATTATCGACATGGATCTATCGATACCAATGACTGCGGGTTGACTGCCCGAGGCAGTTCGCAATACATGATTACCACCGTAATCTATGCAAGTAATTGTCCTTAACAACCCCCGTGTGAACGGGTGCTGAGTCCAAACTATAGTATTATCGTCGTTAAGGCAGGTAGACAGCATTCCACGTGTAAACATAACAACAAGCATTCATTTAGTCACGTAATACATGCGGTAACGGTTAGCGTTAAAGTAATTGCGTAATGTGTTCAATTGTGATTTAGAATAAGTAAAGTATGTAACACCCAAAAGTGTTAAAGCAAAAAGGGTTCGAGTATACTCACAGCGATTGATGGATTGAAGGGAGCGCTTGAGAGTAGGGTTAGCCTGAATAGTTCGAGAGCATAACGGTAAGCAACGCATAAAACGGAAACAAGTGTTGGAGGGTCGGACAGCTGGTCGATCGGACGGTAGTCCGATTGGACGGCTGACCGTTCGGTCGACAGTCCGTTTGGACAGTCTGTCCGGTCGGTCGGTAGACCGATCGGATGGCTGTTCGAGTGGATTGTTTCTTCCTTTGAGTAAGATGTGTTTGTGTATGATGGTTTGACCTTTTGAGGTTTTTCTTGCAGTATTTGATAACATTGAAGTATCTTTACCTTTCAGGTCGGTCGATCGGACGGCTGTTCGATCGGCCGGCAGCCCGATCGGTTAGGTACTCCAGCAAATAAGTTCTCAGCAGGGTGTCACCTGATCGGACGGCTGTTCGATCGGGTGGCACTCCTAGCGCGTTAACCATGTTGAAAAATTGATTAAGTGTTGAAGTATAGTATCTCATGATCCGAAGAGTAATCCAATCGGACGGTAGTCCGATCGAACAACAGTTCGTTCAATACTAGACTTCTAAGTAGATTAGGTGTGGGACCATGTGCTAGCCAATCGGCTGGTCGGTCGATCGACTGCCTATCCGATCGGCTGGCTGTCCGTTTGGACAGCAGTCCGATCGGTCAACATCCTGACCTGTCGGCCTGTTCGTCTAACACTTGGCTGTTCTGATTTGTCTGTCGTTTTATTGAGGTATTTTGAGAACGAGTTGAACAACAGAAAACTCGCCTTTGCTTGGTTCTCCTGATCGGACAGGAATCACCCAAACCCGGTCAGTGAACTGTTCAGGATGGTTGTTTGACGTTTAACCCGAAATCGGTGAACCTCATGGATAGAATCCGGATCTTGAGCCATGCAACCACCGGAATGATTAGCAAGTCGGCACAAGCCCCGTTCTATCGGTTTTTGAAGGCATTGGGTGTAAAAGAGTTGAAAGAAAGTTGGAAAACCATCTTTCAATCCTTTTCACTGTGTAAATGTTTAGATCTATCATCTATAACAGATCTTTGTTTGTTTATGTGGAAATCGGCTAGATCCAAGTCATTCTTGGTGGATTGAGGCCAAAACATGAAGTTCTTCAAGAACACAATGATGACATCATCCTAGAACACTTGAATCTTGATGATTTCACGGTTAAAAGTTAAGATTTGAAAGATAGAAAGGTGTAGGAGTGCGTTTAGATCAAGAAAGTACAAGATTTAGGATGAGATCTTACCGGAATCGAGAGAAATCTAAGTAAAGGTTGAGTTGAGCATGCTGGTCGGACAGAGGTTTCCAAAAGTGGAAAGGATGACAATGACAGTGGTATTTATAGGATGCCAAATGAGGAAAGGG
The DNA here is from genome assembly GCF_002127325.2 of Helianthus annuus. Lineage (NCBI taxonomy): Eukaryota > Viridiplantae > Streptophyta > Magnoliopsida > Asterales > Asteraceae > Helianthus > Helianthus annuus. The sequence continues at coordinate 194,892,065 of NC_035436.2, read as the reverse complement.
CTGGCCGATCGGTCAGGCAGCTCGATCGGACAGCCTGTCCGATCGGACAACAGTCCGATCGGCTGGCTGTTCGATCGGCTAAAAGCCTGATCGTTCAACTGCCTGATTCGAGTGTTTGGTGCGATGATTTTTGATATTTCGATTTCGATTGAGGACGATGCAAGTACGATTGGATTTCCTATTCAATTTACTTTTAATCCCAACTACTATATCTAACATGCAAGCATCTATATCTTGCACTGTCTTTTCTCCACCAGTTATGTAACACCCCGTGCTTTCGAATGTCAAAGTCAAAGTCAAAGTCCAAGCCAACTTTGACTTAATTTGACTGTAGATAGTCGATTTTATGTTTTAGTTGTATTATGTGGAGTAACTGTTGTAATCAGCAAGAATCGAAGTAATCGAATGTGTTTTTAACGCGAACCGATCTACGACTGTGAATAGTAGGAAGTAACAATGCGATAAAGTTAACTAATCAGTAATCAAACCGATCTAACAATCATCGAACTCGAGACTCGAATTATGCGAATTGTGGTATTGTTATACGTGTGTGTGTGTGCCTTATGTGTTACTTGTGCATGTTTACTTTATGTTTGGTGTGGTATTCAAGCAAATCAATCGAAAATCGAATCGAAACTCGAAAGGCAATCGAACTCAATCGAAACCGACAACGAAACGCGAAAAGTAGATGCTTGTATGTAGATATAGTGGTTGGGATTAAAAGTAATTTGACTAGGAACCCTATCGTATTCGTATCAGCGTCCATCGAAATCGAAACGTCGAAAATCGTCGCAAAATACTCGAAGTGGGTCGCGGATCGAACAGGAAGCATCCGGATCGAACAGGCCAGCTGATCGCTTAGCATCTTGCCAGCCGATCGAGCAGCCCACTCGATCGGAGCTCCTGGCCGATCGGCTACCACTTTCCTCTTTTGGAGCCTATAAATAGGACTGTCATTGTCATATCTTCCATTTTTGGAAAGCTCTGACCGAACCAGCTATCTTCTTCACCTTTTCTCAGATTTCTCTCAATCCCGGTAAGTTTTCACTCTAATTCTTGTACGTTTTTTATCATTACTTGATTCTACACCTTTCTATCTTTCAAAACTTGGATTCTAACCGTGAAATCACCAAGATCTAAGTGTTCTTGGGTGATGTCATTATGGTGTTCTTGAAGAACATCATGTTTTGGCCTCATTCAACTATGATTAGCTTAGATCTAACCGATTTCCACATAAACAAGCTAAGACCTATCAAAGATCTAAACATCCACAAGTTGTGAAGGATTGAAAGAAGGAATCTCAACTTTCTTTCAACTCTTTTACACTCAATGCCTTCAAACCGATAGAAACGGAGCTTGAACCGGCTAACTAATCATTCTAACAAGTTAAAAGGTTCAAGATTCGGGTTCTATGAACAAGGTTCACCGATTTTGGGTTAGACTCTAAACCAACGTTCCGAACCGTTCACCGGCCGGACTTGGGTGATTCCTGTCCGAGCCAGAGAGACGGGTAAGAACGAAGGTATCATAGTTCAACTCGTTATCAAACTACCTCGATATAATGACAAGTAACTAGACGACCAAGTGTTAGACGAAAGGCCGACCAGGTCAGACTTGCTGGCCGAATGGCTAGGCTGATCGAACAGCCCGGCCGATCGGACACACCAGCCGATCGACCGTGCCAGCCGATCGGCTAGCACATGGCGTCCCACTTTTCCAAACTTTTGAAGTATAGTATTGACGAAGTAGTGCTCGATCGAATATGGCGCTCGATTGATAAACATTATTGTTCGGATCATGAGATACTATGCTTCAACACTTAATCGTTTTCACAACTCGTTCGTGGTAGGGAATGCAGCCGATCGAACAGACTGTTCGATCGAGTGACATTCAGTTGAGGACCAATTCTGAAGTTTCTAGCCGATCGAGTGAGCTAGCCGATCGAACGAACCGTTCGATCGATCGACTTGAAAGGTAAGAACACTTCAGTGTTCTCATATACTACAACGAAAACTTCAAAAGTTCAAATCCCCAATCACAAACACACCAGAGGAAGAAACAATCCACTTGAATGGCCCAGCCGATCGAGCCTACCGGCCGATCGAACAGGACTGTCCAACCGGACATACCAGCCGACCGAACAGCCTGTTCGATCGAACCTGCCGTTCGATCGACCAGCCCATTCGATCCATTCACACTTGTTTACCTTTCCGCGTTACTTATTGTTGTGCTATCGAACTATTCAGGCTAATCTTACTCTCAGCGCTCCCTTCAATCCACAATCAATCACTGTGAGTATACTCGATCCCTTTTTGCTTTTAGCACTTTTGGGTGTTATATACGTTACCTATCAAATCACAATCAAACACAAACTATTTGAACGCTAACCAAATTGCATGTGCTACTTGACTAAATGAATGCTGTTTATTATGTTTACACGTGGAGTGCTATCTAGCTGCCTTAGCAACATTTTACTATAGTTTGGACTCAGCACCCGTTCACACGGGGGTTGTTAAGGACAATTACTTGCATGGATAACGGTGGTAATCATGTATTGCGAACCGTCTCGGATGGTCAACCCGCAGTCGTTGGTATCGATGGTCCCATGTCGATAATTAACATGCATCGTTTTCCTCTGTGTACGTGCCTGGTTATGCGTAAACTATTCGAACTCTATATGCTATTATTAAACTTGTGTGCTCACCTTTACATTTTATGTATTGACTTTATTTTAACGTATGTGACAGGTAATTAGGATGCTTATCTGCTAGGAAAGCGAGGCTTGAATAAGTTTCTAGAAGCCCCCAACAAATAGTTGTCTGCCAAGAACAAGCGTCTAAGGCATAGTTGTCTGTAGATCTTGTCCTCTGGCATTACAGCCAGAAAGTCAACAGAATAGGGGTCTAGAAGCAGATAAACAATTGCTGTAATAATATTTGAATCTGAGTTGTCGGAACGGAATTTATTTGCCTAGTTGCTTTCTATGATAACTTGTTTATTTATTTGGGATACGGTATAGGACGTATCATTTAACTGAATTTGTAATAATAGTTGTTGTGGAAACTTCTGGACAATCTGTTTCGCTCAGTGCCGCGCCCCAATGATTCCGCCATCGGTTGGGGTGTGACAGATTGGTATCAGAGCCATAACTATAGGGAATTAGGTTAGACACGACCTAGTCCAGGTTGCTGTCTTAGAGACCTAGACTATAGTTAGGAACCATCAGACCCAGCTTATGTGCTTATTCTGCAATCCTTCACTATCACTGCACTCAAATTTTCAACTAACGTCAGGCGATTCAGTGAGGAATAGGTGTGAAAACCGCAAACTCCCGACTAACTTTCCTGACTTATGGGGATTTTACTCCTTTATCTCAATATTTTCGCCAATAAACGAGGAGAATTATACCAAATCAGGTGTGAAACCCCCATTTTGATGAAAATTCTTCTCGATTTTACTAAAAACAAGGAAGAAATTGCTAAGCCAAGGGGTGAAACCTTAACCTTAGCAGTTTGTTCTGGATTTTATTCATCTCACCAAGGCTACGACGGACTCCAATGACCTGAACTCACAAGTATGACCTAGGGAACGAGTGTGGAAAGCCCAAGAGTCGAGGCAGAAACGCGACCTCTAGAGTCGAAAGTGATGACAGGTCCACTGTGAATAGTCGAGTTGCCTTGGGTAGTCGATGTCTAGTAGCCGCAGACAATCTACTTCTCGATTTTTTGTGTCTCGATTCTGAGAACCGCAGCCGCGTACTTGATGACCCGTTGATTTTGTGTGTTTATGTGTGCTTTCTCTGCTTTGTGTTTATATTTGCTTTCTCTGTTTTATTTTGGGATGATATTCGATTCTGCTATCATTTTAATCGACACCCACAACTCGTACTGTTATTCTATCCCTAATCGATCCCCAGTTATCGCAATTCTAGACGGTATCATACTATGTTATACTATGCGACTAAGTTAGACTATACCATATGATGCTATTCGATACGATATTCGAACGACACGCGAACTTTGAAGGATAGGTTTCTGTTTTCTGACTACCTCAGTGATTAAGTGCCTAGGTATTTACGTGTTTCTGTGTTTTGCGCTCTAGGTACTTATGTGCTTATGTGCTTCTCTGCTTCTGTGATTCTGTGCTCTGTGTACTTATGTGTTCTATGATTATGTGTATCTGTGATTATGTGCCTGTATGTTGCGAAATATGTGATTCGACGTGATTCTAAGCTTTAGTAGTCTAGACGTGTGAGGTGAGATTCGATTTCGTTGTGTTGAGTCTCGTGACGATGTCTAATGCAGACCATGTCATCGTCTGGATCCCGACACCGTTTGACTCGCCAAGAGAAGAGAGACCGACGCCTCGCTGCGATCATCTCCAAAATGGTGGCGAAAGCTATGAGTGAGGTGTATGAAAACGCTAGTAAGTCGTCAGAAGAATCTCGAGCTGAATTCCCTAAGGATTCAAGCAAGCCTGCTTTCGGCTTCAAGCAGTTCAAAGCATGCGGACTAAAAGAGTTCACTGGCGAAGATGGTCCAACAGCCATGTCTCACTGGTTCGACTCAGTCGAAGTCACTCTGCGCCAGAGCGGATGTCCTAAACATCTCCGCACCCTCAATGCTACAGGCGTCTTTCAGTCCCGTGCTCTAGACTGGTGGACGGCCGAACGAAACAAGCGCGGAAATGATGCAGCTTACGGGCTATCATGGAAGGAGTTGAAGGCGATTATGATCGAAGAATTCTGCCCTCCTTATGAACGCCAAAAGCTGGAGGACGAGTTCTGGGGAATCAAGCAGAAGGATGGAGACAACGCTGCACTCACTGCTCGCTTCAAGCAGCTCAGCATCATCTGTCCTGATCAAGTCAAGACCTCAGACCAAGCCATCAAGAAGTACATTTGAGCCCTGCCCAACTGTGTAGCCGACTTTGTTCACGCCGCCAAGCCAGCAACGATCGAAGAAACCTACCTACTCGCCGCTGAGATCAATGATAAGCGAGTAAAGGCTGGTTTCTGGGATAAGCCAACCAAGTCTCTGCATCAAGCCACTGCAACACCCACCGACTCGTCTGCTCAATCCTCCAAGTCTTCAAGAAGGAAGAAGAAGAACAACAATAACAGCTCCAACAACAAGAGCTGTGCTGCCGCAACCACTGCTACTCCTCTACAAGCTGTACCAGCTCAACAGCAGCAGCACCAGCGCTTAGCTCGAGTGATCAATGCACCGCCAGCAAAGCGTGCATAGACAGGCCCTCACCCACTCTGCCCGACATGTTCGTATCATCATCCAGTGGGTCTAGCTTGTCGTTTTTGCGCTCACTGCAACCTCTACGGTCATTTCACTGCGAACTGTCGCTATGGTCCTCGTCAAGCCCCAGTTCAAGCTACTGCCAACCAAGCTCTACTCCCTGCCCCTCAAGGCCAACAAGCAGCTCAAGCACCAGCAGTCAATGCTCGAGTCTGCTTTGCATGTGGTGACCCTAACCACTTTGCAAACAGGTGCCCGAACAGGGTGGTTAAGCAAGAGCCCCAGCAGCAACAACAGCAGCAGCAGCAACAACAGCAGCCTCAGCAACAGCAGCAAGCAGCCCATGCCCGAACCTTCAACATCAATGCCCGTCAGGCTCAGGCGGATGACAACGTGGTTAATGGTACGTTCCTTGTGAATGGTATTTATGCATCATGTTTGTTTGATACTGGAGCCGATAACTGCTTTGTGTCATTTGAATTCGAGAAGCTTCTTAGTCGTAAGCGCTCCTATCTATCCTCGTCATTCGAAGTCGAAGTTGCTACAGGAAGAACTATTACCGTAAATTCAGTACTCCATGATTCTACCCTCGAACTCAACAATCACATCTTCCCAATCGACCTTATTCCGATGCAACTCGGAAGCTTTGATGTCATAATAGGCATGGACTTTCTTCGTGATAACCATGCTGAAGTTGTGTGCTTCGAAAAGATGATTCGATTCTCACTCGCGAATGGTGATCTTCTATGTGTGTACGGTGAAACAGCGTCGAAAGGCCTCAAGCTTATGTCGTGTATTTAAGCCAGCAAGTATCTCCGCAAGGAATACCGAGCCTTCTTGGCCAACATTGTAGTAGCGGAGAAGGGAAAGAAAAAGAAAGTTGAAGTCAAAGATGTTCCAGTGGTTCGTGAATTTCCTCAGGTGTTCCCTGATGATCTTCCCAGACTACCACCGAGTTGTGATATCGACTTTCGTATCGACCTCATTCCTGGAGCTAACCCCGTAGCCAAAGCCCCTTATCGACTCGCTCCGTCCGAAATGCGGGAACTCTCGAACCAACTCCAGGAATTACTCGAAAAAGGCTTTATTCGCTCAAGCACCTCTCCTTGGGGCGCGCCAGTCCTTTTCGTCAAAAAGAAGGACGGGTCGTTCCGGATGTGCATCGACTATCGGGAATTGAATAAGCTAACCATCAAGAACCGATACCCCTTACCCCGAATTGACGATTTGTTTGATCAGCTACAAGGTGCAGCATGCTTCTCTAAGATCGATCTACGTTCAGGATATCATCAGCTACGGATTCAAGAGGAAGACATACCTAAAACCGCTTTCCGAACCCGTTATGGCCATTACGAATTTGTAGTTATGCCATTTGGTCTAACCAACGCACCCGCGGTTTTTATGGATCTAATGAATCGCGTGTGTAAGCCTTATCTTGACCGTTTTGTCATCGTGTTCATCGACGATGTCTTGATTTATTCCAAATCGAAAGCCGAACACGCGCAACATCTACGTTTGGTTCTCGAGTTACTCCAGGGGAACCAACTCTACGCCAAGTTCTCCAAGTGCGAATTCTGGTTGGAGGAGGTTCAATTTCTGGGTCACATAGTGAATAGTCGGGGTATCCATGTCGATCCTGCGAAGATTGAAGCTGTCAAAAGCTGGATTACGCCTAAGAACCCGTCTGAAGTTCGTTCTTTTCTCGGACTAGCGGGATATTATCGACGATTCATTGAAGGATTCTCCAAGATCGCTGTGCCACTTACTGCTCTTACTCATAAGGACAAGCCTTTTGTGTGGGGAAACGCACAAGAGACTGCCTTTCAAACCCTCAAGCATATGCTGTGCAACGCACCGATTCTTACGCTGCCCGACGGAAGCGACAACTTCATTGTCTACTGTAATGCTTCTAACCTTGGTCTCGGCTGTGTTCTTATGCAGCGAGACAAGGTTATAGCCTACGCATCTCGTCAGCTCAAGATCCACGAGAAGAACTATACAACCCTCGACCTCAAGCTAGGCGCGGTTGTCTTTGCATTGAAGATCTGGCGACACTACCTGTATGGCACTAAGTGTACGATCTACACTGATCACAGAAGTTTACAACACATCTTTAATCAGAGAGAGCTTAATATGTGTCAACGCCGATGGGTAGAACTTCTCAACGATTACGACTGTGAGATTCGTTATCACCCAGGCAAGGCGAATGTGGTGGCTGACGCGCTCAGCAGAAAGAGTTACGTGCTCAGTACCCGAAACATCCAAGCCCAGCACAACCTCGAAACCCTTATTCGCGAAGCCCAACATGCTTGCTTTAACGAGCGTACATTGAAGAGAGAAAGAATCTATCACGATGGAGCTCAGTTAGTAAGCAAATCAGATGGGATATTCTATTATCTGGACCGAATTTGGATCCCTAAGCGGACCGATTTGCGAAAGATTATCATGAACGAAGCCCACAAGTCCCGATATTCTATTCATCCCGGTGCAGACAAGATGTACCAGGATCTTCGTTATAAGTACTGGTGGCCGGGTATGAAAAGGGATATCGCTCTGTACGTTGGAAGCTGTTTAACTTGCGCAAGAGTCAAGGCTGAACATCAAAGACCTTCTGGCTTACTCGAACAACCACCGATACCTATATGGAAATGGGAGAGTATAGCTATGGATTTCATAACGAAACTCCCGCCCACGCCATCAGGTCACGACAGTATTTGGGTCATAGTTGATCGTCTCACGAAGTCAGCCCACTTTTTGCCGATACGAGAAGACTACAAGGTGGAACGACTAGCCCAAATCTACACCGACGAGTTCATTCGTAATCATGGTACGCCTCGTGATATCATTTCAGATCGTGACGCTCGGTTCACTTCGCGATTGTGGGAAACGTTTCAAGCGGCCCTTGGTACGTCGCTTAATCTAAGTACTGCATTCCATCCTCAAACCGACGGGCAGACTGAAAGAACGATCCGTACTCTTGAAGACATGCTCCGAGCGTGTGTTATAGATTTTGGTGGTATTTGGAACAAACACCTGCCATTGGTCGAATTCTCGTACAATAATAGCTATCATGCCAGCATTCAAATGGCACACTTCGAGGCTTTGTATGGTAGAAGATGTCGATCGCCTATTGTGTGGCACTAGATCGGTCACTCGCAGCTAACCGGTCCCGAGATTCTACAAGAAACGACTGACAAAATCCACCAGATAAGAGACAACTTGGTAAAAGCTCGGAACAGACAGAAAAGTTACGCCGATAAAAGACGCAAGCCCCTTGAATTTGAAGTTGGTGACTACGTACTCCTAAAGGTATCACCTTGGAAGGGTGTAGTCCGATTCGGCAAGAAAGGGAAACTAGCGCCTCGATATGTTGGACCTTTTAGGATTCTGGAAAGAATCGGAAAAGTCGCCTACAGACTCGAACTACCGGAGGAACTCAGTAACGTCCACCCGACTTTCCAAGTCTCTAACCTCCGAAAATGCCTTGCTGATCATGATCTAATCATACCGCTCGACGATCTTCAGGTCAACGAAACGTTACACTTCATGGAAAAGCCTGTCGAAATCATGGATCGCCAAACCAAGCAGCTCAGGCGCTCTCGCATCCCGATCGTGAAGGTCCGATGGGAAGACAAACGAGGCGCGGAGTTCACTTGGGAACTCGAAAGCGACATGAAGGCCAAGTACCCGCAGCTGTTTAAATAAATAGATCTGAAGCATCAAATTGGTAAATCACGGCGTTGTGTAGCCTTCAAGCCTAATTTCGGGACGAAATTCCCTAAACAAGGGGAGGCTGTAACACCCCGTGTTTTCGAATGTCAAAGTCAAAGTCAAATTCCAAGCCAACTTTGACTTTCTTTGACTGTAGATAGTCGATTTTATGTTTTAGTTGTATTATGTGGAGTAAGTGTTGTAATCAGCAAGAATCGAAGTAATCGAATGTGTTTTTAACGCGAACCGATCTACGACTGTGAATAGTAGGAAGTAACAATGCGATAAAGTTAACTAATCAGTAATCAAACCGATCTAACAATCATCGAACTTGAGACTCGAATTATGCGAATTGTGGTATTGTTATACGTGTGTGTGTGCCTTATGTGTTACCTGTGCATGTTTACTTTATGTTTGGTGTGGTATTCAAGCAAATCAATCGAAAATCGAATCGAAACTCGAAAGGCAATCGAACTCAATCGAAACCGACAACGAAACGCGAAAAGTAGATGCTTGTATGTAGATATAGTGGTTGGGATTAAAAGTAATTTGACTAGGAACCCTATCGTATTCGTATCAGCGTCCATCGAAATCGAAACGTCGAAAATCGTCGCAAAATACTCGAAGTGGGTCGCGGATCGAACAGGCCAGCCGATCGGCTAGCATCTTGCCAGCCGATCGAGCAGCCCACTCGATCGGAGCTCCTGGCCGATCGGCTGCCACTTTCCTCTTTTGGAGCCTATAAATAGGGCTGTCATTGTCATACTTTCCATTTTTGGAAAGCTCTGACCGAACCAGCTATCTTCTTCACCTTTTCTCAGATTTCTCTCAATCCCGGTAAGTTTTCACTCTAATTCTTGTACGTTTTTTATCATTACTTGATTCTACACCTTTCTATCTTTCAAAACTTGGATTCTAACCGTGAAATCACCAAGATCTAAGTGTTCTTGGGTGATGTCATCATGGTGTTCTTGAAGAACATCATGTTTTGGCCTCATTCAACTATGATTAGCTTAGATCTAACCGATTTCCACATAAACAAGCTAAGACCTATCAAAGATCTAAACATCCACAAGTTGTGAAGGATTGAAAGAAGGAATCCCAACTTTCTTTCAACTCTTTTACACTCAATGCCTTCAAACCGATAGAAACGGAGCTTGAACCGGCTAACTAATCATTCTAACAAGTTAAAAGGTTCAAGATTCGGGTTCTATGAACAAGGTTCACCGATTTTGGGTTAGACTCTAAACCAACGTTCCGAACCGTTCACCGGCCGGACTTGGGTGATTCCTGTCCGAGCCAGAGAGACGGGTAAGAACGAAGGTATCATAGTTCAACTCGTTATCAAACTACCTCGATATAATGACAAGTAACAGACGACCAAGTGTTAGACGAAAGGCCGACCAGGTCAGACTTGCTGGCCGAACGGCTAGGCTGATCGAACAGCCCAGCCGATCGGACACACCAGCCGATCAACCGGGCCAGCCGATCGGCTAGCACATGGCGTCCCACTTTTCCAAACTTTTGAAGTATAGTATTGACGAAGTAGTGCTTGATCGAATATGGCGCTCGATTGATAAACATTACTGTTCGGATCATGAGATACTATGCTTCAACACTTAATCGTTTTCACAACTCGTTCGTGGTAGGGAATGCCAGCCGATCGAACAGACTGTTCGATCGAGTGACATTCAGTTGAGGACCAATTCTGAAGTTTCTAGCCGATCGAGTGAGCTAGCCGATCGAACGAACAGTTCGATCGATCGACTTGAAAGGTAAGAACACTTCAGTGTTCCCATATACTACAACGAAAACTTCAAAGTTCAAATCCCCAAACACAAACACACCAGAGGAAGAAACAATCCACTTGAATGGCCCAGCCGATCGAGCCTACCGGCCGATCGAACAGGACTGTCCAACCGGACATACCAGCCGACCGAACAGCCCGTTCGATCGAACCTGCCGTTCGATCGACCATCCCATTCGATCCATTCACACTTGTTTACCTTTCCGCGTTACTTATTGTTGTGCTATCGAACTATTCAGGCTAATCTTACTCTCGGCGCTCCCTTCAATCCACAATCAATCACTGTGAGTATACTCGATCCCTTTTAGCTTTTAGCACTTTTGGGTGTTACATACGTTACCTATCAAATCACAATCAAACACAAACTGTTTGAACGCTAACCAAATTGCATGTGCTACTTGACTAAATGAATGCTGTTTATTATGTTTACACGTGGAGTGCTATCTACCTGCCTTAGCAACATAGTACTATAGTTTGGACTCAGCACCCGTTCACACGGGGGTTGTTAAGGACAATTTCTTGCATAGATTACGGTGGTAATCATGTATTGCGAACCGTCTCGGACGGTCAACCCGCAGTCGTTGGTATCGATGGTCCCATGTCGATAATTAACATGCATCGTTTTCCTCTGTGTACGTGCCTGGTTATGCGTAAACTATTCGAACTCTATATGCTATTATTAAACTTGTGTGCTCACCTTTACATTTTATGTATTGACTTTATTTTAACGTATGTGACAGGTAATTAGGATGCTTATCTGCTAGGAAAGCGAGGCTTGAATAAGTTTCTAGAAGCCCCCAACAAATAGTTGTCTGCCAAGAACAAGCGTCTAAGGCATAGTTGTCTGTAGATCTTGTCCTCTGGCATTACAGCCAGAAAGTCAACAGAATAGGGGTCTAGAAGCAGATAAACAATTGCTGTAATAATATTTGAATCTGAGTTGTCGGAACAGAATTTATTTGCCCAGTTGCTTTCTATGATAACTTGTTTATTTATTTGGGATACGGTATGGGACGTATCATTTAACTGAATTTATAATAATAGTTTTTGTGGAAACTTCTGGACAATCTGTTTCGCTCAGTGCCGCGCCCCGATGATTCCGCATCGGTTGGGGTGTGACAAGTTATCATAATTCGATTTCGGTTGAGTTCGATTGGGTTTCGATTTTGATTCGAGTTTCGATTGATTAGCACACATAACATAAAGTAAACACGCACAACTAACACATAAGGCACACACACACGTATAATAATAATACCGAAGTTGCACAATTCGAGCTTCGAGTTCAATGATGATTTGATTAACTTGGTTATTGATTAATTGACTTTATCGCATTGTTACTTCCTATTATTCACAGTCGTAACGCGTTTCACAGCGATAAACATTCTATTACTTCGATTTTATAACTACTCCACATAATACAACCAACGTGAACATAAAATAGACTAACTACGGTCAAAGAAGTCAAAACAGTAATTTGAACAAGGAGTGACAGATCGCAATTAGCGATCTTTTCCTCCTTTGACTTCAATCTTGACTTTGACTTTGACTTTTGAAAACACGGGGTGTTACATTTCCAAACGCTAATCAAAATGGCTCTCTCTCTCTCTCTCTCTCTCTCTCTAAAGCACATGATGATCCTATAAATGCCCTTTATAGACCTCCTATTTTCAATAACACATTGAACAATATCTCAGTCTTCATGGCGCGAAAATCCGCTCTCATGTATGGAGACTTCTACAATGAACATGTACCGATTAATTTGTCACACCCCTAATTTTCGCATGTCACCGGTAGGCCCGGTGGGGGAGTATCGTGACGTAGTTGATATCATCATAGTCGAACAACACAAATTATAATGCACAGCGGAAGCAAAAAGATAGATTTATTTCAACCAAACAAACTGTAATATCCAAGTATCGCAATGTAGCTGAAATAGATCCACCGGCGGATCAAAATAAAAAGGAGAAACTGTTCAACAGATAATGGCATCCAAGCTTGCGAGACTCTAACGATGCTAAGGAGTGGCCAACCTATTACGTGTAGAACCTGCACTTAATCTTTTTGGGGAAAATACGTCAGTTTACACTGGTAAATACAATTTAACTGACTCATTTTGAAAACTTTTAAAAATTGATTTGAATGCACATGGCACAAAACTTTTTATAACTTGGGATATTTAATCAATTTTAAACTTGTAAAAGAATTACATGTTTGTTATGCGTTTAGTCGCCCGGTTCGTGCCGGGTTTAAGATTAATAGACACACCACATAGTATAAATCCGCGGCGGGAAACCAACGGAATATACCTTAATAAATATGGACACATTGTCGGGTGTACGCCTACACCCGCGTGTCAAGGTCGTGGCCATTTCATGAATGATGCCAAGGATATCCGGGACATGGTCATTAAACTCCCAAAGGCGTAAGACAAACAAAACCAATTTTTAAACGGGTCACATTGATAATACCCAACTACTAATGAGTTAGGGTCAATTGCCCGACCAAGCGGTATTTTATATACCGTACCCCAAGCCCGTATAAGGGAAAATAAGTTAAAAGTATTTACCTAAGTAAATATAAACCACAACAAGCAAGTGTAAGTATCTTTTACTGGGTCTCCTATTCTGGAACGAAGGTTTACAATAACCTATTAGAATCCTAACGGGTCTTTTACTTAGCCTAAGCTTACACCGGTTAGTTTCAAAAATAAATGCGGTTTAATCGCATGAAAGGCGAAAACCGGGAAGGAATGTGATTTAGACCCAACAAGTTTGGAGACTTGTATAATATGGGTAAACTATACACATTCTGGATTTTGAGACAAAGATGATATGGTTTGACCCGTTTCGGCTAATATGTGCAAACTAGTTACATAAGCCGATCCGAACGCGAGAGTGCGTAACGGGTAACCATATAAATCATATACAAGTTTCCTGAGATTATATGCACTAAATATGTTGTGACATCAGTAAGATATGTCCAATCATGCCCAAAATAATTTTAAACTCAATTTATGCCTTATAAGGGCGTTTTGGTCATTTTAAAGGGTATAATAGAGTTAAACTAGTAACCTGAGTTACATATCTGAATAAATCAGTAATTACACTTAATTTATTATGTTATAACAGTAGGGTATCATATATATGTGAATTTTATTAATTATAACCATCCTATGCACCGAAATGGCACTTTGGTAATTTCACATAGGCCTAAAAGGTCAAAACTGGAAACCTGAGTTTAAAACTTTAGTTTACTGTTATAATTATAGAAATTTACTGAATATATCAGTAGGTATCACTCTTATATATATAAACTAGTTTCGACACATACTATGTCGTAAAAATGCCTAAAAAGGCGATTTGGAGCCATTTCCGGATTTTGAAAGAAAAGCTGATATTTTTATAATTTCACAAGGCTCAAAATAATATATTTAACATAATAAATCAGTAGAAAAAGGTTTAAGGTCAAAAGGATTTATAAAACTCATTTTATAGCCTAAAAGGGCATAATCGGCAATAACCGAAATAAGCTTAGAATTCTAAGTTATGCTCAGTCTAAAAATAAATAAAAATCTCTAAAAATCCCCAAATATTATTATATATCAGTGGGTATAAAATTTGATATAAAAATTTGGGTTTAGATAGGCTACATGCTAATTATGCAAATTAATTACTAAGAAAGCTTCTAATTACGCTAATGAGCACATCTCTTAATCTAGACCTCAAACTGATGTCAAATTTTAGGTACAAGTTTATAATTCAGTAACTAAGATGTCTACCCTTTTATATTTTCAAAAAATCATATTTTATGGACATTTGGGCATAATGGTCAACATATGGGCATTTAACGGAAACTTGCATGATAATTAGACAACTAGTGAACCAAGCCGTATAATCACAGAGGGTTATACTAACATGTTACTAGGTCCAAAAGAAGCTCAAAGGCAATCCTAAACTTGACTAAAACGGGTCAGAACTGAAAGTCAAAGCGAAAGTCAAACTATGCGACTTTCAGTTCCAAACCGGGACTAAACAGAAAATTGTCGAGTTGAACATGTTGGGACATGTTCTTACATTAGTTACCAAGTTATATTAATGATCAAACATGTTGCATGTATCCTACATTGCTAATTATGTGTTAATTTTGATTTAAGCATTCTGTTGACTTTTCAAAGTAAGCTTTGACTCTACAATTATCATGGTTAGAGTGGGAATCTGAAAATACCCTTTTAAGGGTTTGTTACCCACATAATTACCTACTTATTGGTAATTTAAATTCGAGATTTGACTGAGTAATTATTGCCTAATCTTGAAATCAAACCTTAATTACAATGGTTTGACTTTTAGCTAATTAACTAAGCTAAACTTAATTATGAATGATTAGGATCACTTACAAAGGTCCTAAATAGGATTAGGGACTTAAGAGGAACTTGTTTGCTGTCCAGAGAAGCTCCAAGAATGCTCCAAGTGAGTTGCAAATGAATGATTCAAATGTTGCAAACCTTCACTCCTTTATATAGTGACCAAAGTGCCACAAGATCAAGCCAAGATAGTCTAGGATAGTTACAAGATCATCCCAGGTGCCCCTATGTGGCTAAATACTGCCTAGCAAGTCCCTGATTTCGAAAACCACTCATGAAAGGCGGTGCAACTGGCTGAACAGGCAGCTATCCATTTTCTGCTGCCAGCGACAGCCTTACAGACCGTAAGCCAAAGCTCTTGCGGTCCGTATGCTCCTCTTGCGGACCGTATGCTTGAACGGTTGCGGTCCGTAACCGACCCTGGTCAGATACGCCCAGATATGCACCTTGCGGACCGTAAGCCTAGGGCCTTACGGTCCGTAACCGCTGACCAGAACCAAAATTTTTTTATAAATTTCAAGCCTTGACCATGCAACTTCGTGGACTCCGAATTTTCATGCTTTTACTGCAGTAGGAGGGTCCCTTGCTCAACCTTTGCATGCCCTTACACTATTTGGCCTTTTGTGTCAAGTTTTTTTGAAAGTGTCGGAACATAGGGAATGCATTCTTATTAAGTTTAAATTTCTTAAAACAAGAATGCAATCTTTCAAATGTTTACAACAATATTCTAAAAATCAAATTTTCCATATAAGATGGAATTTTATTTATTTAAAACAACCGGCTAATAACAGATGTTTATCGAAATGATTCAAGGATCTTGGGATTTACAACTTGGGCCGCTCAGAGGTATTTTAATAACATGTCGCCCTTAGGTCGTTCAGAGGTATTTTAATAACATGACGCCCTTTTTCAAATCCTACCATAAATCTTTATTCGATTCGGTTTCTGTCCCACATGACACGTGTCTTTATTTTATTGGGTATGAATTTTCGAGGTGTTACATAATTTTTCCATGTTAATCAGATGCGATTAGTCCTTGGATTTAGCAGTTTCATGTTTTATTTTGAACACTCCATTGTTTCATTTATAGATTCAATTACTGTAATAATTTGTTAGTTATTTATATTATCTAGATGACAATAAAATTTTGTGTGTGTATAAGACTTGATTTGTTCGTTTTGGGGAAATTTTGGTAAGTGTCGTTGATTGGATATGAGTTAGAATGTTAAAGTGTTGGCGGAGCATGAGTGTAAGTAGACATTCTTACAGGCCTACATTGATACCACATATTCTCTATTGTGTACCTATTCAAGATGCAAATAGAATATTCTCTCCCAAATGGAGGAATTGCCGGAAAAAAAAACGCCTAAATTAGTTTCTGGAGAGGACGCCTTTGATGTGGCAGGGCATTTTTATGTTTTGAAACAAACACATTTCTTTTTGCTAATGGCACTTTGGTTGTATTCTATCCAACAAAAAAACTTTTGGATTTTTTTGGTAGCCATTATCTTGCGCATAACAATATTTCTATTAACTATCTGATCAAACTTATGGAGAAGCAACCGATGAATCTCCCAGCCAAACCCATCAGGAGCTTTTAAAACGGCTTTGCCTTATAAATTAACTATAACTTTACAGTTCAGAAACTTCTCCTTCTGTTAATAGGTTTCTAGCCCAATTCCAATGAACATCTAAGTTAAACTATAACTTTCCAACTCCGGTTGGTGTTTTCTTTAGCTGGAAAGACCGTCGGTTTAATTACCAGCCAGGTCTTCAAAATTGCATGTTACATTTAGCATTCTAGACTTTTCCATAGATGTTTTGCAAAATAAGATTATACAGACTTTTTATATAAATTATAGCATTGATATATGTATAATAACTACAATATGTATCTTAGTTTTAAAAATATTAACAACTATGATTATATCTATTAAACGAATGGGCATAAATATCGAGTCAAGCTTATGTTTCTTATTAGATGAAAGCCAACTATTGTAATGTAATCCAAACCAAAACTCCAAAAGGTTAGTTTAGTAGCCCAATTTAAGATCTGACGGTCTTCTGCCAACCAACCTAAATACACATACCCGAGTGACTTTTTAGTCTACCGTAGAGACGGTGTAGCCGACGGTAGAGACAAGAGGCTACGGCAACATGAGGGAGTTGTACGATAGAGATGATCGGTTTTTCAGGTTTCAAGTTTTGTCTATATTGTTTCGAAGGAGTTACCAGGACCTGTCACTAATCCCCTATGAATAAGGGTTAACCCAAAACAACCCCCAACTTGTATTTGAAGTCTAAATCAGCATCAATTTAAACATTTGGGTCAAAGTTGTCTGGTGTTTTTTTTTTTTTTTGGTCGGGTGTAATTATAACGAACTTTTAATATGTTCAACTACCGTTTATCTCCCCGCGTTGCGGGGCATGAGTTGTAAAACCGTGCAAGGTTGCAAGCAAACGGTGACTAAAATCGACAAAAAAATGTAAAGCAACAATGTTAATTTATGTTGTCACGTGACGTAAAACGCAGGTAAAGACAAACGTAAACTTATACCACGACCCGTCGTAAAATGTAAACAAACTAAATGTATACCAACACGATTGATTATACTCTTAGATCAAAGATACAGTTTTAAAAGAGACAAATACCAATTATTTAACTAACTAATATTACTTTTTATAAACATAAAAAATCATTTAATATTTAAAAGTGTTCACTACCCTTATGTGTAAAAGTAAAGAAAGAAGTAGCATATTCAATTCAATTCAATTAAGTTTCAAATCAAATAAGTACGAAGTGACAGTTTTGTAGTTAAGTAACAAATGAAGGGTAAACTAATTACTGTAGCTAAGATACTACTTAAATTGTTATATAGAATAATAATAGCATGTATAGAGTTCAAAAAATTATTAGCCCGTCCTCATGAAGACATATCAACACCACCTAACAGGAAATGATATTAACAGAAAAAAAAAAAAAAAAACAAACAAAAAATATCGGCACTTAACGACATGGTCAAAAAGCCCATCCACGAAAGTATATCAAAATAGTGTATGAAGAAATAACAACCCACAAGGCCCTTATAACAATATTAATTAAATAATTAACTTGGCTTTATATTTGCAAGGCACTTACAATTGATAAACGCAACCCAAATTGTAAGAAATAAGAGTAAAGAGAGACACATCATCACATGATCTTACAACAATCGACGAATGCAAAACTAGAGAAACAACTCAATTAGGAAAATCATAACGCACTTACAATTGATAAGCCCAACCCAAACAGTAAGAAATAAGAGTAAAGAAAGACGATAACACATGATCTTACAATCGACGAACGCAAGACTAGAGAAACAACTCAATTATGTCGTTGACCGAGTAATGGAAAAGTCACAATAATACCAATAGTCGATGAACGCAAGCAAGTGAGAGATCATATTTACCGTAAAAATCAACGAAGACTGCAAGACTAGTGACCCAATCGTCTACATATGCGAGAAAACTTGAAAGCTATTCAACCGATCATGGATGTAAAACACTTCAACGAATGAACCACAATCAGGGATTGTGTGTATAATGTAGATGATTTTAATTTTTGAAAGTTAATCACACAACAGCTGCAAATACTTGTTTGAGCCTTTTACCAATCCCCCAAGTAGATAAGAGCAGCTATATTTGTTCACAGCCTTATGTTTTCCTTCTATTTTCTTTATTTATCACAGGCAGAGGTGTAAGACTATACGTGGTGGAGAGCTTGAAAAAGAGACGTTATACGACACGTTGACATCATGTCAACACACGTCAGAAAAGTGACGTAAGACTATACGGGGTGGAGAGCTTGAAAAGGAGACATTATACGACATGTTGACACCATGTCAACACACGTCAGAAAAGTGACATGATGCCAAAAAACGCAGAGTGGGATGTGGGTGAAAGGGTGGCATGGTGTAAGACATGACACACTTTTTGTATTTTCATTTTATAAAACAAATCTATTAAATAATAAAAAAACAAACAAATCTCCAACTACACCCAATCACCATCGCCCGCACCATTATCGTCAAAAACACGCCTATGGAATTTCTTCCGCCCCTCTCTCACGCCAGCCACAACGCCGCATCCGGGTGGTGTTTCTGCGTAGTTTTCCATACCTCCAATCCGTATGGTCTAATGCGCAACACTTGCAATAGAAACGTAAAATCAAACCAAAGTAGCTCACAAACAGCTAAACTCGTTCAATCAAACCAAAGTAGCTCACAAACAGCTAAACTCGTTCAATCAAACCAAAGTAGCTCACAAACAGCTAAACTCGTTCATACCGTTACTTTTCCTTTCTAATTTCTTTATTCATTACAATTAAAACGTATACCAGGCCATATGTACATAACACGTAACATACTAAAACCATAAAACCAAACAAAACATATCCACTCAAAAACCACCACAACCACCACCTCCACACAGTGGCGGATCCAGCAATTTTTTCACCGGGTTCCTTTTGATAGATTCTCACTAATTTTTTCCAAAGCATACAAGGTTTCCACTAACTTTTTCCATTATTTTCCAAACCGAGGGGGTTCCTGGGAACCCCCAAAACACCCCTAGATCCGCCCCTGCCTCCACAACCACCACCGCCACACCCTCCACCACCACATCCCCCACCACCACATCCCCCACCACCACCAGACATCATCTCACCAAGCAACATCCCACCAAGCGCACCACCCAACAACCCGGTTCCAAACCCCATACCAGAGTTCCCCATCCTACCTCCACGCGGCGGAACCACCACCGGCGGCGGAGGAGGATAACCACCATACCCCGACGACGCCGGAGGCGGTGGAGGATAGTAACCGTAACCCGGTTGTTGCTGCTGGTAACCGTAACCTGGTGGATACGCCGTCACCGGTTCTTCCGGTTTACCGGTAAACTTCTCTCCAACCTCATACGAAAAACTCAAAACCCCTTTAACTTTCCCCGACGGTCTTCTCACCTGATAACTAACAACCTGCATCGTCTTCCCTTCATCTTTTACACCTTCTAGAAGCTCCTTCACCGGAACGTGAACTTCTCCGAGGTTCCTGCCGCCGAAAATCCCCGCCGCCTTAATTTTAACGACGAGTGTGAGGCGGTTTTGGAATCCTGCGGCTTCGTTGATGATGAACTTCATCGGAAAGTTCCATGTGGGGTCGGAATTACCGTGTTTGGATATGTTGGTTTTGAGCTTTTGAGGGTTGCCGACGGTGCCGAAGATTGAAACGACGGCGTATACGTCCATTTTGCCCATGAAAGTGGGTTTTTTAAGGCCAGATGCGGAGATGATTGTGAGGTTTAAATTTCTGTAGTTCATTGTTGGAATCTGTATGAAATCTTGATGAAGTGATATCAGTTATGAAAGATCAGTTTAATACTGAAACTGTGTAACCGACTTGCCTATCAGAAAAAAAAAAAAAATTGTTTAACCGACTCAAAGAATTGCTATTTAATATTATCACGAAAAAAGATATAGTAAATAATTTGATTTAAATAATATTAAAACATAAAAAGATATTATAAATAATTTGATTTAAATGATTAAAGAAACATACGGTTAGTCGGTTGTGATATTTCGATCGGACTATTCAGTTCAAATATAAAATAACGAACAATTCAAAACCCTAAGAAATCTCACAGTAATACTAAGAATCGATCGATGAACAGTAGCGAGTGAGAGAGAAATCGGATTTACCGTAACAGTAGATGAAAGCTTGTGGTTGATCGGCGATGTAAAACAGTAAACGGAATGAAGTTGATCAGGTATAAACGTGGGTAGAATCAAGAATGTAGATGATTACAATTTTTTAAAGTTAGAGAAAAATGCCCGGATAGTCCCTGTGGTTTCGCCTTTTTTCACCTATAGTCCCCAACTTTCTAAAATTACCTGAATAGTCCCCAAGTTTTCATTTTTTGTTCCCGGATAGTCCCTGGGTCTAACTTCAGTTTGTTTTCTCTGTTAAGAGGGTGTGAAATGACAAAAATACCCTTACCTTAAAAGGCCAAACCATAGGGACTATCCGGGCATCTTCTTCATTTTTATTTATAAAACCCCACCACCACACTTCATCTTCAACCTTCATCCACCATCACCCTCCTCCACCCTCCACCGTCACCGCCACAGTCACCATCACCGCCCCACCCCACCCCTCCAAATCAAATTTATTAAAACCCCCCTGCCTGTTAAATCAAAATCAAAATTAGAAACAATAAGCCCAACTCATCTTTCACAAAAGTAAGTGCAAGAACACAAGTGTTGTCAAGTATCAAACAGTTGGTGGAAAAATACAAAAATGAAGAAATCAACATAATCACCACTTGACACAGCCTTGTTTTCCCTTCAAATCCCAGCCCTACATTCGTCACACCTCCAAATTATTATTCGACCTCTGATTCAATCTCTGATTTCACCATCTTTCCTTTCAACTAAGGGTTCCAGTTCTCACTCCATCGTCTCTGGTTTCACCATCATCTCACCCAGAAGCAACACGTTTCACCGGTTCATCACCAGTTTCAAGCTACAATTCAGGTATTGTTTTTGTGGGGATTGTTTAGTTCTTGTGTAGTTCATGTTTAGTTCAGTTACATGGTGTGAAAATTCTCAGTTTGGGGCTGAATTGACCAACAAAATGTATTCTTTTTTATTGATTCAGTAATGCACTCCAACGGTATCACAAACATCCCAATTTCAGCAATCGTGTTCGCTTCACCACACGTGGGTAACCAAGCATTCAACGATCGTCTCAATCAATTCTCCAACGTCAAGATCCTAAACATAAGGAACAAGATCGACCTCATTCTGCTTTACCCAAGCAGGTGTTGGGATATGTGGACTCGGGGGGTCAATTTGAAATCGATACCAGAAAGTCCAGAAGCCTATAGGAATCAGTTAACCCAAGTGATAGGGTTTCAATAATTTTGATTTGGGGGAAGAAGAAGACCAGTGGTTGGTTGGGAAAGAAATGGGATAGGGGAGGGGTGGGGTGGGGTGGGGTGGGGCGGTGATGGTGACTGTGGCGGTGATGGTGGAGGGTGGAGGAGGGTGATGGTGGGTGGAGGTTGAAGATGAAGTGTGGTGGTGGGGTTTTATAAATAAAAATGAAGAAGATGCCCGGATAGTCCCTATGGTTTGGCCTTTTAAGGTAAGGGTATTTTTGTCATTTCACACCCTCTTAACAGAGAACACAAACTGAAGTTAGACCCAGGGACTATCCGGGAACAAAAAATGAAAACTTGGGGACTATTCAGGTAATTTTAGAAAGTTGGGGACTATAGGTGAAAAAAGGCGAAACCACAGAGACTATCCGGGCATTTTTCTCTTAAAGTTATAGACTTAATTGAAAATGGGCTGCGAAAGATATTGGGCTTTATCATCGTTGGTTACCTGCTTAAATAATTGAAAGTATGTTTGGCCCGTCATTTGTCTAAAACTAAAAAAAGGGTAGATGCACGGTACCCTGACTGCGGAAGGGATCCCCGTTCCCAAGCTAGTGATCCGACAATACCGCCTGGCGGCCAACCCGAGGGGCTGAAACATGTTTCGAACCCGTGACCTCGAGTGTCCTCGGGCCGGTTTAAGGTGGGGGTCGGTGGCCACTTAGCTGACACCCAATGGTTAATTTGTCTAAAACTAGAGGTGTATAAAAACCGGTTTGGCCCAAACCGAACCGTTTTTTTTAAATGGTTAAAATTAGTTTGGGTTATAAACAAATCCAACCCACTCAAACTGATTTGGATTGGGTTCAAACCGGTTGGACCATTAAAACCATTTTTATAGGGCCTAAATCGATTGTTGGAACCGGTTCTCAACACAAAAGTCACGAACATATGCCAAACCAGCTTTTTTTTTTGTTTTTTTGGAATCAGGCCAGGTTGAAGACTAGTTATCAGACCCAAACCGGTTTTTTTACACCACTAGTCTAAACTGGCTTCGGATATAATGTTCGACTGGTTCGTTTACACTTTTACATTTTCTTTTTAATTTCTACCTTTTTAAATCAAAATATGAGGCATGACTGTCAATGTTTAAATACAGGTGTGATGATTACATACATACAAACATGGGTTAATCAACTAAGGACCTATCGGTAAATTTTATTATACGTTATATACACATGCGATATGTTGGAATTTCCGTGTAACTTTTAGAAAATAATTTTAGTCAATTTGTCAAACAAACTGAACGCAGCGGAAAAACTTGTACACGAGGTTCGGTTCTAAACCGTTTCCACCAGTGATCTCTTTACAATCAAAACAGGTTATAATAAAATTAAAGAATCGTGACATCCAAGAAAGACACCTTGGTTCAACGAACGATCTCGCTAGATGATCGTTGACCACGAAATTTGATTTGTTCGTTTGAAACGATTTCAAACGAAACCTAAATCTAAAGAAAATAAAGTTTGAAACTTTACTTACCTTTTTGCGTAATCAAAGAAACAAATTATTTGTTTGTAAATTGTTGCTCCTCTCCCTTTTTCCCTTTTGCGGCAGCCGATAAAAAACCGAAATCGAAGTTCCGCAAATTGAAGTTAAATATATTGTTTTTCTGTTTCTTGTTGACTTTTCGAAAAGCACTATCAAAGGAATCGAAAAATATCCTCCAAAAGCAACGTCCAGAACCATATATATATTAACTTGAGAGGTATATCTCTAGATTAATTAGTAATCCTTTTTATATATAACTTCCATATATCCTTTTTATATATATATATATATCTATCTAGCATTTGATAGATCATATAGTATGGAAGTCTTTTTATTGAAAGATATAAAGGATTAGGAATTATAATCTAATCATAATTCCTTTATAATTATCTTATAATTAAAATAAGTATCTCCTTTTTAATTATCTAAATAATTAACAATATATATATATATATAATTTTTTATAATTAACAAATTAATTATAATATTAATCTGGCTCACTGTAATTATTCTAAATAATTACCAGTTTCTTTTATTACGCTTATTATTTCGTGATCCAGTGATTAACGATTAAAATACCGTGAAATGTTCGTTGCCCAAAGTGTAACTCTTTGGGTCGTACCTTGACGGTAACGTTGAATTTTAATCGACAATTGAACATTATATCCAACAATCTCCCACTTGGTCGATTGGCCGATTAAGTTTCAATGTAGACAATAGTGGGTGCCTAGCTGCATCATATTGCCCCCGACAAGGTATGACAAATTTATGTCAACTAATTCTTTGCACTAATCAAACCTTTGGTTATGCAAATACTATAGCCCTGGTTATCGACTCATTTATCCCTCTGTATTGAACACTTGTTGAACATGAGACATGGATCATATTCATTCTCATATATTATTCAACCATTTCTAATTTCGTTCCTGATTTAAAGTGGTTTATCAAACTACTACTAGTTCGAGCGTGGCCACGCATTTAACACCAGTTCAAATCAACGAAAGGCGCCAGAGTGTTCTTCTTCTAAGTATAGAAGTACAGATCCCTTTGGCTACAAACAACTCCCACTAAACTTCAGATCATTCCCAAAACTATCCTTATTACTGCCAGTTACGTACAGCGTTAGATAAAATCAAAGAGCAACCATTCATTTAAGTTAGTTCTAGTATGTACCGCAGGTCTAAGGATACAATGATCGTACCTATTCAAAACGTCTTATGACTAAGATCCATGAAGATCATTTTGAAACGAGTTACGCCCAATATGATTCAACTAATCATATCAGTGAATATGGTTCTCAACACTTTGAGTATCCATTATATGGATCAACCATCTAATTCACAATAGTCTTTTACCAGATTGGTTCTCACGAATCTGATAGACTACGGACATTTTAGAATACAATATTCATAGATACTTAACGTACTAATATTTGAACACAGATATAATAGTTTAAAAGACATTCAACCATTAAATTCAAATAAACATAAAATACTGTTTACAGTTCAAAATGCACCAAATTACTAAATTACAAAATCAGACCCACTGTCTAGCATATCTAAGACCTATACAATCAGCATGCTTCTCGTGTCTCACTTGAGGTATAGGCTTAGTAAACGGGTCCGCTAGATTCTGATCAGTATCAATTTTCTCTACTACGATGTCTCCTCTTTCCAAAACTTCCCGTATGTAATGGAATTTTCTGAGAATATGCTTCGTGCTGTGATGCGACCTTGGTTCCTTTGCCTGAGCAATTGCACCTGTATTGTCGCAAAATATCTCGATACGCTTCTGTATGCTTGGTATAACTTCGAGATCAGCAATGAACTTTTTCATCCAAACAGCTTCCTTAGCAGCTTCTGAAGCCGCTATATATTCTGATTCAGTGGTCGACTGGGCCACCACGCTTTGCTTAGAACTCTTCCAAGTTATAGCACCACCATTTAAAGTAAAAACATAGCCCGTCTGAGATCGTGAATCGTCACGATCCGTTTGGAAGCTTGCGTCAGTGTAACATTTTACTTTCAGCTCTTCTTCCAAACCGCCAAATATCAGAAACATATCCTTAGTTCTTTTTAAGTACTTTAGGATATTTTTCACAGCAATCCAGTGACTTTTACCAGGATTTTGTTGATATCTGCTAGTCAAGCTCAGAGCAAACGATACATCCGGTCTAGTACATAACATGGCATACATGATGGAACCGATAGCAGAGGCATATGGAACCTTTTTCATATCCTCTTTATCTTTGTCCAATTTGGGACACTGATGACTATTTAATACGGTTCCACTTGCCATTGGCAAGAGACCCTTCTTGGAATCTTGCATCGAAAAGCGCCGAATGACCTTATCGATATACGTACTTTGACTAAGTCCAAGTAGCCGCTTAGATCTATCTCTATAAATCTTTATTCCTAGAATATAAGCAGCTTCTCCAAGATCCTTCATTGAGAAACATTTACCAAGCCAGGATTTAACGTCCTGCAATATTGGGATATCGTTTCCAATGAGAAGTATGTCATCTACATACAGGATTAGAAAAGTAATAGAACTCCCACTTGCCTTCTTGTAAACACACGGCTCATCTTCATTTTTGATAAAACCAAATTGTTTGATTTTCTGATCAAAACGAAGATTCCAGGTTCGAGATGCTTGTTTCAATCCATAAATGGATTTATTCAACTTGCAAACTTTCTTAGGATTCTTAGGATCTACAAAACCTTCAGGCTGCTCCATATAGACATTTTCTGTAAGGTGTCCATTTAGGAACGCGGTCTTGACATCCATTTGCCATATCTCATAGTCATAATACGCGGCTATGGCAAGTAGAATCCTAATAGACTTAAGCATGGCTACTGGCGAGAAGGTTTCCTCATAATCAACTCCTTGAGTCTGAGTAAAACCTTTAGCAACCAATCGAGCCTTATAGGTTTGCACATTTCCATCCATATCTGTTTTCAATTTGAAAACCCATTTACTTCCTACAGTCCGACATTCGGGAGGAAGTTCAACCAAATCCCAGACTTGGTTGTCATACATGGATTGCATCTCGACGCCCATGGCTTCGAGCCATTTTTCAGATTCATTACCTGAAATCGCAGCTTTGTAGGTTGAGGGCTCTTCTTGATCAATTATCAAGACGTACCTATCAGGTGAATACCGATTAGGTTCATGACGATCCCTCGTACTTCTGCGGACGCCTAGTGTTACATCAGATTCCTGAATCCTATCAGGTTCAGATCCAACAACATTTTGTTGAGAGGCAGATTCGACTATTGGTTGATTAATTTGTGGTTCTCGAATTTCCTCAAGATCCACAAGATTATCTCCAATTCCTCGCGCCATAAGCTCATCCTCTAGGAATGTTCCTCGACGCTTAGTGAAAACTCTATTTTCAGTAGGATTATAGAAATAATAACCAACCGGGTATGCATATCCAATGAAAACAACTTTTTCACCGCGAGGATCAAGTTTGTCCGAAGACTCACTGGTAACATAAGCGTTACATCCCCATATGCGAAGGTTTAGGTGGTTTACCATGCCACATCTTATATGGTGTCTTTTCTACCTTTTTAGTAGGAGCAATATTTACAAGACGTGTAGCAGTTTCAAGAGCATAACTCCAAAAGGAGTGTGGTAAGTTTGTACGACACATCATTGATCGAACCATATCTAATAAGGTTCGATTTCTCCTCTCAGACACACCATTGAGTTGTGGTGTTCCGGGTGGAGTTAGTTGGGATATAATCCCACACTTCTTGAGATGTTCATCAAACTCTTGATTAATGTATTCACCACCTCGATCGGATCGAAGTGCCTTAATCGTTTTCCCTAGTTGATTCTGTACTTCATTTTGGAATTCTTTGAACTTTTCAAAGGTTTCATGTTTAAACTTCATAAGATAAACATATCCATATCTACTATAATCATCAGTAAATGTAACGAAGTATCTTTCCCCGTTCCTTGACATAGTCCTGAATGGACCACATACATCAGTATGTATGAGTCCTAACAGGTCTTTGGCCCTTTCACTAGTTCCGGTAAAAGGGGCCTTAGTCATCTTGCCACTTAGACAACATTCGCATAAATCATAAGTCTCCTGACCCGTGGATTCTAGAATCCCTGCGGTCTGGAGCTTCCTCATGCGATTGATGTTAATATGGCCAAGACGACAATGCCAACGATATGTTTGATTAAAGCTAGTTTTAACACGTTTAGAGGAAAGAGAGCATACTATATTATTTGATCTACTGTTAGAAGTATCTATTTCATAGACACCATTGTGAGGCTTAGCCTCAAAATAGAACACACCATTTAAAAATGCAGAAATGCTACCATTAACATTATCAAAAGCATAATTAAAACCTTGTTCTCTTAAAGCAGAAACAGAAATAATATTCTTAGTCAAACTAGGAACATAAAAAACATTGTCTAAAGTAATAAACAATCCAGAAGGTAATTCAAGAATAAATTCTCCAACTGCCTTCACAGCAACATTCTGCCCGTTCCCAACGTGCAGCTCTAAGTCACCCTGCTTCAGCTTCCTAATCCTTTTTAGTCCCTGCAAATCATTACAAATGTGAAAACCACATCCAGTGTCAAACACCCAAGATTTGCTCGAAAAGGAAAATAGATCAATAACATGTATACCTGAGGATTCTCCAATCTGCAGCTTCTTAAGCTTCAACTCAGCCAGGTACTTGGGACAATTCCTCTTCCAATGCCCGATCTCATCACAGTGAAAACACTTGGCATCTTTATGAGGCTTTGCCTTCGGAGTGGCAACCTTTTTGCCTTTGCCCTTGTCTTGCTTACTCGCCTTGCCTTTTCCCTTGGATTGCTTCTTCTTGGTAATTCTTCCTTCCCTGATCGCCAGCACTGGATTGCCCTTAGTTGGGATGTTTATCTCAGCAGTTTTTAGCATCTGATGCAACTCTGGGATCGTTCTTTCCCACCCATTCATGTTATAGTTCATTACGAACTGATGATATGAATTGGGTAGCGAGTTAAGGATCACATCCGTAGCTAACTCATTACTAAGGGGTGCGTTCAGACGCTCCAGTTGATCAACGAAAGACTTCATTTTCAGTACATGAGCACTGACCGAAGTACCTTCCTGCATGCGACATGTAATGAGAGATCTCATCACCTCAAAACGTTCATGACGAGCTTGCTGCTGAAACATGTTTTTCAGCTGCTCACTCATCTCATATGCTCCCAAGTTTTCCAGATTCTTCTGAAGTTCTGGAATCATCATAGCAAGCATAAGATATGTCACATCTTGGGAATCATCAACATGTTTTTCCCATGTCCTACGGGCTGCACCCGTATTAGCAGCAGGTGCTTCGGGAATTGGTCCTTCAAGGACATAAGCCTTTTTCTCCGCCCTGAGAACAATTTTCAGGTTGCGGTACCAATCCATGAAGTTAGAATTATCAAGTTTAGCATTTTCAAGGATGGACTTAAGCGAGAATTTGGTGTTATCAGAATTGTTTGTAGACATCTGTAGAATTTAGAAGAAAATTTTATTAGTAATTTTCATGCATTAACCTAATTCAATTTTGACCCAAGATATACAAAATTTTAGGAATTAGGATGAGATCCCATCTCCCCATAACTCAGTGAATGGACTTAGCACTCTTCACTGGCATAGATTGAAGGGTAGGTGACGATCACCAATTGTGTCAACTACACAATTCTCGGTTTGGGGTCGCATGACGAGTGTTGTCAAGCATTGGTACGTTAACCCCAACTACGCCCACTTTCACAACCGTAGAAGACGAATGCAGGGTAAACACTAACATTCGCTCTCGTGTCGCAGAAGTGATATTTGTCCTCAAATAAGAACTGTAGCCCGGCCCATGTAAGCATGGAAATCGCGGAACTACCCCTAACCAAAACCGTAGGCCTGGATGCAGGGTAAACACTAGCACCAGGGGTTCGGATAGATCAGTTCGGGTGTTCTTAATTTAGGGTGGCGTAGAATATCGATTCTAATTTGGGTTATATTTTAAAATTACCAGTTCGGGTCGTTTTAAAATACTTGTACGGCCTATGGCATGAACATAGGCTATACAATTCCTTTGTAAAATTCAATTTTACGTTTTAATTTGTGACGATTTGAAACACCTTTCAATCACTCGACCGATTAATTTTAAATACCCTATTTAATCTAAGTTGGTCGTGTCGCAAATTTATTTTAATTAATAACATTTATTAATTACGGTTTTCAAATTAACTTTTATTTTTTTTTGAAAAACCAATTTTGATTTTTGTATTTTAAAATAAACTGTTTATTTTAATTACCTATCCAATACTTAATAAACCTTTTATTAAAATTGTCGTTTTAATGATCGTGTATTAGTTATTAATTTTATGGCGTAATAAACATCTCATGGCAAAACGCAAAATAAATAAATAAATATGCAATTCCGGGTTCATAATATGTTCGGTTCGTTCGAGCCCAAGAACGTGAACCGAGCCCATTAAGTGTAGCAAAAACCTTTTTGTGCTCCCACTTAATCTTGGATCCAATCCCTAAAAAAAAACTTCCTTTTTTTTGTTTGTTTAAATTTCCGATTGGAAAAATTTAATGAGTTCTATATTTTTTTTAATAAAAAAAATATATATATCGCTTTCATATTAAAATCATTATTTCAATATTTCCAACTTTTTAATTTATTTAACCGCGTAGCTAAAAAAAAACTAATTTCGTACGCGTGTCATAAAAAAAAAAAATCTAAACCCGGATTTGCATAGTACGATCATTAAGCTAAACGAAATAGGTTAAGGCCAAAAATTATTTCAAAGAAGACTTTGACAAGTGTTAGTTTTGGCCTTAATACAAACTTGCCTATAACTATTGTACGCGACAAGTTCCTATGCCAAATCTACTCGATTTTAAGCATGCAATCCTATAAACTATTTTATAGATCTACAAACACTATAACCTACTTTGATTTGTAAGGTGGCTCTGATACCACTGTTGGAATTTCCGTGTAACTTTTAGAAAATAATTTTAGTCAATTTGTCAAACAAACTGAACGCAGCGGAAAAACTTGTACACGAGGTTCGGTTCTAAACCGTTTCCACCAGTGATCTCTTTACAATCAAAACAGGTTATAATAAAATTAAAGAATCGTGACATCCAAGAAAGACACCTTGGTTCAACGAACGATCTCGCTAGATGATCGTTGACCACGAAATTTGATTTGTTCTTTTGAAACGATTTCAAACGAAACCTAAATCTAAAGAAAATAAAGTTTGAAACTTTACTTACCTTTTTGCGTAATCAAAGAAACAAATTATTTGTTTGTAAATTGTTGCTCCTCTCCCTTTTTCCCTTTTGCGGCAGCCGATAAAAAACCGAAATCGAAGTTCCGCAAATTGAAGTTAAATATATTGTTTTTCTGTTTCTTGTTGACTTTTCGAAAAGCACTATCAAAGGAATCGAAAAATATCCTCCAAAAGCAACGTCCAGAACCATATATATATTAACTTGAGAGGTATATCTCTAGATTAATTAGTAATCCTTTTTATATATAACTTCCATATATCCTTTTTATATATATATATATCTATCTAGCATTTGATAGATCATATAGTATGGAAGTCTTTTTATTGAAAGATATAAAGGATTAGGAATTATAATCTAATCATAATTCCTTTATAATTATCTTATAATTAAAATAAGTATCTCCTTTTTAATTATCTAAATAATTAACAATATATATATATATATATATATAATTTATTATAATTAACAAATTAATTATAATATTAATCTGGCTCACTGTAATTATTCTAAATAATTACCAGTTTCTTTTATTACACTTATTATTTCGTGATCCAGTGATTAACGATTAAAACACCGTGAAATGTTCGTTGCCCAAAGTGTAACTCTTTGGGTCGTACCTTGACGGTAACGTTGAATTTTAATCGACAATTGAACATTATATCCAACACGATATTAGTGACACCGATTCATAGCCGGACCTACCTCATGATATTTTATATCTAGTGTATAGATGATCCAATCTCAACGGACTCTCAAGAATTATTGAGATGAACCTCTATGAAATTTTACGCGGATCCCGAAGAAAATATTGACAATAATCCTTAAGAATTAATAATTTAAGATTTTATAAATATACAAACGTAAACTAGTTATCAACTTATAAACCAATTAACTACTTTAAAAAATTGAGCTCGTAACTTAGCTCAATAACCATTATTATACTGAATTCCTAGTTTAAACATTTAAATTGTTAATCTAATAAACAATTAAATTTTAATATTCTTATTTTGAGCGACAATTGAAGCCTGAAGAATGAAGGGTTGCTGTCGGGGCTGCCTCATGGACATATTAATCGATTTCAAAAATGAAAAACATGTGCATTTCTAATGACAATTGATGTATATTTATTATGCATTTGATATTTAATCTGTATTTTTTTCCCTTTTAAAATGTGACCCACTTGGACATGACCCGAATCAAAAAAAATCTTAAATTTAACGATAGAGAATCGAACCCAAAAATTTCTAACTCTCGTAACAAAATTCATGTAATCATCTATACGCCATGTCCCCATATACATTATAAGTATAGACTAGGGCTGTCCAAAAAGCTCGCTCGAATTTAGCTCGGAAAAAGCTCGCTCAATATGGCTCGGTTTGAAAGTGAGCCAAGCCGGCTTGGCTCAGTTAGAAAGTGAGCCTAGCTCGGCTCGGCTCGTGACGAGCCAAATTGGCTCGGTTTGGCTCGCTTGGTAGCTCGGCTCGGCTTAGCTCGAATTGTTTTACTTATAATATATTTTATTTTTATATACATATAATATATTACAAAAAAGTGATTATTATTTACATGTATTTAGGCTTATAATTTGATATTTATGACATATTTAAAGGTTGATTGCCGTGCTAATGAACAAATATTGTATTTACTTGAAATATAAAACTTATTTTGCGTTGTTGAACGTGATTTTGGCTTGTAATGTATTAGGTTGAACTTATTTTGAATATGTTCTTTTGAATTATTGAATAATATTTTAGAATACTGAATTTTGAGAACTATGTATTAATTTTTATTTTTAAAATCGAGCCAAACCAAGCCGAGCCGAGCCGGCTCGGTTTAAAACCAAGTCGAGCCCGAGCTTAGATTTTCAGCTCGGTTTCAAATCCGAGCCGAGCCGAGCCAGCTCGGTTTATAATCAAGCCGAACCCGAGCTTGCCCTAGCTCGGCTTGGCTCATGAACAGCCCCAGTATAGACAAGGGTTAGATAAGTTGACCGAACAGGTGGGGGTTGGATCCAAATGACAAAGCCATTGAAGTTAAGATGTTGCTTTCGTTGAGGTTAAGTATTCCAACCCAGCCGAAGACCAATCGATGTAAAAAATTTGTTGTTCAAAAAAAAAGATAGGTTGACCGAACTTTCTTTTTTATACCATAAAGTCATCCCAAGTTTCATGATTAGTTGTTCTTAAAAACACTTTAACGACTTTGAATTTCATGATTTCGAATTAAACTTGTATTAATTAAATTAATTATTTTGATTTACTTTATTTTTTTCAGGTGCTATCATTTTTAATTTAATAAAGCTCCCCTTGCCCTTTGTCTGCCCAACATACTCTTTAATTTGACATCTTTTTTTTTCTTTTTTCAGAAAGAACTAAACTTTTATTTAGTTGTTGGGTAGAGTACTGAACATCCAACTCATAACTAGGATCTTTGTTTTATTCTGTGTACAAAGATTTATTTGGTTCGTGTATACATCACATAACTACTAAATTTTTAATTATTTGTAATTTCATATTGTTGTTAATTCTATATATATTAGCAAAAGTTTGATATTATATTGGCCTCTAACGTCATTTTATGGTATCTGTTAGATGGTCATTCTTTTTCATAAAACCCATTAGATTGAGCTAGTTATATATACAATGGTAAAAATCAATTCATTTGCGGTGAACTATTTTTTTTATGATGTTCTACTTTTGAAAGAGTCGTCCTCCAAGAACGCCAAATATATTTTAGATTCTTCTATGTTTTTATGGCTCTAGCCTCTAAAGTAAATTTTCTAGGACTAGCCAAACTGGAGTTTGTGATCTAAGTTGGGGCTTGACAGCTCGTGACGTATACATACTTATTTTCTAACTTCAAATCCCCTTTTAAAGTTATGAACTTA
The DNA here is from genome assembly GCF_002127325.2 of Helianthus annuus. Taxonomy (NCBI): domain Eukaryota; kingdom Viridiplantae; phylum Streptophyta; class Magnoliopsida; order Asterales; family Asteraceae; genus Helianthus; species Helianthus annuus. The sequence continues at coordinate 194,858,285 of NC_035436.2, read as the reverse complement.
CTTGATGCTAGAAAGTGGGAATTAAACTCGGGATCAAAGAAGGATCTTTCTAGTTTCTACTAAAAAAAATGATCGTTTTAGCAATCTAGCTATGTTGGCTAAGTGGTAGTGAACGTTTCCTACACAACCCGATGCTTTTAGGTGTAAGCTTACCGGATTGATCAATCTATGGGAAATGGTATAACGAGTGATTTGAGCAATGATAAATTCCTTCGATTCCATGACACTACAAGACCTTTGTCGCGAGTACTATAGGTCCATGTTAAACCGATTGAAGCTAGTTTGATTGCATTTGAATTGCAACTTCATATTTTTCTAGATTAGGTAAATAGTCCCTAAAGTTTTAGCACACATGATAGAATACCAAAGTATGCCAAAAGCATGTTGAAAGCATAGTGACATAAAGTGAAACTTTCACCTGCATCTTTATTCTATTTAGTTGTAAATTATTCTCTAAGATCCACGTACATATCTAACATGATGCATATACATATACAGGGGGATTAAATACAAAATGTATTTTGTCTAAAATGCATAGAAAACAAAATATATTTTATGGACTATTGATCAAATTAGTTTAATAGTTAAGATTAAATCAGTGGCAGTTTTGCTACTAATTGGTTGTTATATATAAAAGGCTGCAAATTGGTAGTTAAGATTTAGTTTTTTTTTTTTTTTTGTCTAATTGTACTATATGCATATACCCTATATGTCCGATAGCCTCTTATACTACAAGAAAAAGGACCAATAGCGGTAGCCACACGTTTCTATTCATCATCCAACGGCTGGGGTGTGTCCCGGTTAATAGCGGTGACATCTGTACTATTAGCGGCGACAAGTGTCGCCGCTATTAATCGACTTTCTTGTAGTGTTGGCCTAGTTACACAAGATATTATTCTCATCATAGTGGTGCGAGTTCAAGTCCCACAAATTAAAGGGAACAAAAGGTAGATTTTAGAAGTAATTTTATGGGACGTTAGGGGTGGGTGTGTTTGTCGTTCAAAATATATGCATATACACCATATGTGCATGCGTACACACAGGGGTGCAACATAGTGGGGGCGGGAGTGGGCGGCCGATTCCCCGAACTTTTTGCTCAACAGTGGAGAGTATGTAGTTTTCGTATTGAAATTTTGGGTATATATATACGTATTCGACCCCCCGGTTTTATAGAAATTTTTGGGTATACATGTTTTTGACCCCTCGTCGGAAATCTCAAACTTCGTCACTCCGTACACATATATCCACGTATGTCAAAAGATAATATCAAAAATCAGTAAGGAGATAGATAAATTAAACATTAAACATTGTTTTTTAATTTTACTTTCTCACGACAAAGAAATTACACATATAGATACATGCATGTTTAGATACACATATGTGATAAAGTTGAACATAGTCACATAGAGTTGGAGAGAGAAATAAATACATGCATGTACATTTATACATATATAGAGTATATATGTTTGTGTGTGAGGTTGAGAGAGTTTCGTTTAACTAACTAATTAAGTTAAGGAGATTATAAACAGGGGCGCAGGATTGAAGGGGCGGGGAGGGGCGGCCGACCCCCCGAACTTTTCGCGCAGTAGTGTTACGTATGTACTTTTCGTATAGAATTTTTTAGGTATATACGTTTTCGACCCCTCGGTTTAAAAAAAAATTAGATGTATACGTTTTCGACCCCCGGTTTTATAAAAAAAAAATTTAAGTATATACATTTTCGACCCCCGGTTTTATAAAAGAAAGTTTATTTATATAGCCCAAATTAGATTGTTATGTTTATTATAGTCTAAATTATTATATAAAGCCCAAATTAAAAGCCCGCCTAACATTCTATCCAAAAAAACCCCAAATTGTTGGATTTGGGAGGATTACGAACTGATCAACAGAACACTCTAAAAAACAAAAAAACCAGCACTTTTGTGGTCTTGTTCGCTGGAATCGCTGACTGCTGAGGAGACGAGGACAGAAGAACAGAAAGGTTGCGCTACTTGTGGTCTTGTTCAACTTCTTCAATCTTCAAGATATGTGTTTTGTATCTTTAGGTTTAATTTAGGGCTTCAATTTATGTGGTTTAGGTTGAAATTATGGGTGAAATTGGTCCGATTTTTTGCCCTAAACTTGTTGAATCTTAGTTTCCGTAACTATTAGAGTTTGCAATTTGGGTGATTTGTTTTGTTAACTTGTGTTATTAGATTATGCTATGGGGAAGAATAAAATCATAACTACGCGATAAAATTGGTCCGATTTTAATGTTTGAGAACGTTTTTTATTTGATACTAATTTTTGACCCGACCCGAATCGAATCATCGACGCCTGACCTGAACATACACATCGAAACTACGCGATAAATTAGGATTTTTAGGTCCGTTACCTTCCGACCCCCCGAACTTTTTTTTCAAGCTTCGCCACTGATTATAAAGAAAGAAGCAAGTGGCAATATATATCGGATGTTTGCTTCACGCAAACAATCTTATTTTGGGTCTTTGCTTCTTCAATCCGTGCCTTTAAAGTCTTCAACTTTCTCATAAAACTCACCCATCAAACCCTAAACTCTCTCTCTCTCTCTCTCTCCAAACAAACCCTAATAACTACGTGACAAACTGACAATATTCAAATTTGAAAACAAACCCACATAATGAGTACAAATCCTCCTGGTGGTGCTGGAAGTAGCACAGGAGGTGGTGGACCATGTGGAGCATGCAAGTTCTTGAGAAGAAAGTGTGTGGCTGACTGCATATTCGCCCCATATTTCGATTCCGAACAAGGTGCTAGCCATTTCGCTACGGTGCACAAGGTGTTTGGAGCGAGTAATGTGTCCAAACTCCTTTTGAATATCCCGGTGCATAAGAGGGTTGATGCAGTGGTAACTATATGTTATGAAGCTCAGGCTAGGCTTCGAGACCCTGTCTATGGCTGTGTTGCTCATCTCTTTTCCTTGCAACAACAGGTTCGTACACACACGACACGTACTGACAATCTATTCTCACACTGATTTCAAACGGTTGTTTGAGGTTACAGTGTTAACAGTTGTTTGAAGTTAGGGCTTGCATCATAGCCCCTACCTTTAAACAACTGTTTGAGTTTGAGGGTGGGTATATTATATATATAATTTGTGCTTCAATTTATGTATAAAAATATGTTACTCTAGTGGTATTTTATTTGATGCTTATATGATCTTTAAGTCTCAGTTAATCAGGAAATTAATAGCATATCCAAATAAAATTATTTATAATAATTTCTAATAATTGAGATTTTATGGATGAGATAAGATTATTGTTTTATTGGAATTAATACATGAATAATGTAGAGTTATATTAAAAAAAATCAATGGTTCTAATAATCCATGTTAGTTTTTCATATGATACATTGAAAATGAATTAAATACTACTTTTTGGTGAAAACTAAGTTTATTTTATTGGCTATACATATGCATTCTAAATGATATTAGCATGAACAAACAATAGTTTAATTTATGCGTGGTGAAGACTGAAGATTAAATAGAAATTATTTGTCCAGTTAATACTATATATAAAGAAAAACGTATAAAATTTAAATTATACTAATATCCTCATAATCCATATCAGAATCGAACCAAGTTGTGCACACCTCTTTGTTATGTTACAATTATAAAATTACATCCTTATAGAAATTTTTTTTTTACCGATTTTAAGAGGAACTTCATTCTTTAAAACATTGTTTGCCTTAGCCTGCTTAGCCTTAGCTTTAGTGTTTTTAAGGAGAATAGGCTTGTTGAAAGGTTTAATTATATAGGTACTCTTGTAATGGCCCATTTGCGGTATGCACATATAATGTATTTATTTATCGGCTATCGGGTGGGGGGGGGGGCAAAAGTGAAAGTGCAGTAATTTTAACGTTATTTTACTAATTTGTGAAAATAACGTTAAAAGCTGAGGACGATTAATCATACATCATCTGATGGCGTTGATAGCTGAAAGACAAAGGGGGGGGGGGGCAAAAGTGAAAGTGCAGTAATTTTAACATTATTTTACTAATTTGTGAAAATAACGTTAAAAGCTGAGGACGGTTAATCATGCATCATGTGGTGGCGTTGATAGCTGAAAGACAAAAGGGTACATGCATTAATCGGTCTTTGTCCCGATTGCTGAGTGTTTTGTGCCTTATGTCCAAGGCTTAATGCAAAACTATTATCAAGCCGGGGGTCTTACTGGAAGCAACTTCTCTATTCCTACGGGGTAGAGGTAAGGCTGTCTACATCATACCCTCCTCAGACCCTACCTTTGCTTTGTTATTAGTGGGATTTTTACTGAGTATGATGATGATGACTCTTGTAAGGATAAGTCCGTGTTTTGTTTGTCTATTTGCTATATTATATGTGACTGCTATAGTTACAACTTTCATTAGTGGTACTAGAACGAAAGAGAGTTAGACACGAAATCACTATCTAATGTTTAGAAACCGGATCGGTGATCAAACCACCTGTTGTATCGATTTTTTGCCAGTTAAGCTAATATCTATCTAGTTGTCCGACAGTGGTTGCGATTGATTATATATCCATGCTTATATATATAGAGTTCTATTCCATCCAAATGAGCTTGCAACAACCAATTTTATCTTCTATAAATAAGAAAATGTCTCACATCTAAATATATTTTTTCAGAAATTCGTACATAGCTATACTTATATATATTGGGAAATTATGTAACCACGACAATAATACCCTTTCCCTTTACGTGCATCACTACAAAAAGGTTTTAAAGTAGTTATAATGGAATTTCGTAAATTTATAAGATTGTTATGCATTAGTAAAATACATATATTCTAAACTTTCTTTTCTTAAACAAGTTACATTGTCGTACGTCAAACATTGCTTTTCCTCCACAAATTAGAGAAGGGGTAGCAGGTTCATTGAACTAGTTAGCCAATAATATATATATACTTTTTCATAATTCGTATTTTTATATTTTTAGGTTAAATAGTTATGGTTTTTGAGTATTGTTAACCGAACTAAACTCATAAAATCAAAACTCAACCAAACCAAGTTGTTACTAACAGTTTGACTTCGGCTAAGGGGCTGTTTGTTTACCTCTTAATGAGACCGTTAATGGTTCAGACCTATTACTGGTTCAACACTTAATGGTTCAGACTGTTTGTTTCGTGAACAGATGTCTGAATGGTCCAGACATTTGCCTCTGAATGGTTAAGTTTTATACAGAGTGTGAATGGTTAAGACCTTTAATCTGAATTAGTCAGACATTTGCCTCTGAAGGGTTTAGCATTATACTACCTCTTAATGGTTCAAACCTCTTACTGGTTCAGCACTTAATGGTTCAGAACTCTTACTGGTTCAGCACTTAACCATTCAGAAGTTCCCAAACAGCCTCTTAGTTTTACAATTTAGTAATTGTAATACAAAATTGGGTGCACAGTTGTCCGGGTACAAATAAAAAAAATAGTTGCAAAATGTGATGTAAAATAAATTGTAAAGTAATTATTCATGAGGTCGTAAATATAAAACAATTAATTATGACTTATGATTGAATGACAAGTGAAGCATTTTAGTGGTATAAAAACAATTTCTATCAACGAAAATTGCAAGAAATTGAGGGGGTGCATTGGGAGCAAACATGAACAAGTGTAAAGGGTGATGTTGCTAAAATTGATGAAAAGGTTGATTATTTTAGTGTTAAAAAAGCTTGTAAATCGTGTGTAATATCTTAAAAGGAGATTAGTTTTTTGATTAAATAATTGATTATTTTGATTCTGGTATATGACAACTATTGCGGGCTACAATGTTTCCTTTGTTACATTGAAGCCTGTTTTGTTTTTCTGTTTTTTGGTTTTCAGGAAATGGTCTGTCTTTTTGCTAACCTTGCATGCCTTTTAAGGTTACCAATCGTTTAAATATTATTTCATATATTCCATTTCCTTTTTAATAATCTATTATTACCATTATTTGCTTTATGTACACATGCATATGCAGTTGATTTATTGGTGCTAATAGTGTATTACTTATAATAATTAAACCGTCACCATTTCGGAAAAAATAAAGAGAAATTAGATTTAGAAGTTTTAGTTGTTAATTAAGTATCTAAACTATTTCATGCTTGAATTACTAAAATATCGTGTGTATCTTTATGGTTGTAAAGTAACCATAGTTTTTAAAGTTAGAATCGAACTTTTGTCGGGCTATAGCTTGTTTGAGTTGATTTTGTTAACGAGTTCAAACAATATATATTATAAGAAACAAGCTAATCGGGATTAAGTTTCCACGAGGTGCGAGGAAGGGCTCTGCACTGCACTCCCCCTCACTCGAACCCGGGTGGCTGTGCTTCCGATAAAAAGGGTTGAAGCACAATCGATAGTGGGTTTCCAATCGATCTACACCTTTAAAAAAAAATGGCATATATACTCAGTCAAGACGAATCCTTTTGTAATAAGTAAGCTAACATGTATATGAATACTTATGAATTATATTTTCAGTTGATGTTATTGCTAAGTATTATTATAACTGGACTTATATGGAAAAAGCAACTTATGTATATTTTCAATATATTTGGTTATCAAAAATACTTTTTATATGAATATTACTTGTTTAAGTTGATCTTGAATCATTCTTGAGTGTAGCTCAAACATGCATCATGAAAGCTCATCGAGCTATTAGATTGAGCTCGAGATTGTCATGTGTTTGGACCATATTAATTACTCTCTAGTTAATTGTATGTATATATATTTTTTCTTTTACAATTTGTATAGTATGAAGATAAAATTGTCTAGAAACATATAGGTGTCGTGTAGAAGTAAAATAACTTATTATACAAATTACCTCCCGTACATAAATATTTTGAGAAAATTTGATGAGAAATTAAATGGAATGTGATTGAGTGAAGGGTACAATCAACATATTGAGAATTTAGAATGTTGCAGTCTAGTTTTCTATTGCTTCCAAGGAACAACTTCCCCCTTTCGAAAATTATTAAATTAGAACATATTTTAGTATATTATTTTATGTTTAAAAAATATATTTATTAAATAGGAAAACAAGGTCACAAGATACATATTCAAAAACTCTACTTAAATTATTGTTGATTCGTCATACGATTAATCGGTATTCTTTTCATCAACTCTCGTGTTTTAAGTATTTTTAGTTTAATTTTAAACCGGCTTGAAAATAAACTTTATCTAGAATCGATAGAATTTTGCATTTTATAACCATGTGGAAGTTTGAGATTAAGATTTAAGACTATGTTAATTTGACTTAGTTTGGCTACAACCATCTGGATAAAAAAGTAACGACATGACATGTATAAACAAGTCTTGAAAATAACCATTATGGTACATTTATATTTATATTTATATTTATAAACTACTACATATACAAGTGGCTGACATCAGCCGGTAACAGTTGAATCATTCAATTGGGCAAAAAAGGGCGGCGGGGTAATAGTGCCAGGCAGCTGCCTGGCACTCCGCTATTGGCCCAATAAAATTACGATTTTATCCTAAATTAAAATTACGATTTTGCCATCAGTTCAAATTTATGTTTTCGTCCCCGCTTAAAAATAAATTTACGCTTTTGCTCCCAGCTAAATAAAATAAATTTGCGCTTTTACTCTTAGCTAAAAATTTCGATTTCGCCCTCGGTTAAAAATTACGATTTTGCCCCGTTTAATTTTACACTTTTGCTATTAGTTTTTTCCCCTTAAAATTACGATTTTGCCATATGTTCAAAATTATGTTCTTACCTCCACTTAAAAAAAATCTCTTTTACTCCCAGCTAAAAATTTTGATTTTGCCGTCGGTTCAAAATTACGATTTTGCCCCGTATAAATTTATAGTTTTGCCATTAGTTTTTTTTTCTCACAGCCAAGTTACGATTTTACTCTCAACTTAACTTTACATTTTCCCAATCGTTTTTGTTTGTTTTCCTGGTGACATTACAATTTTGACCACAGTGTAAAATTACAGTCGTGCCGACAACTTCCTGGCACTCCCCCGTTGGTCCATTTAGTTTACAATTTATCCCCAAATTAAATTTATGATTTGACCCTCAGTTAAAAATTACGTTTTTCCCATTGTTTTAGGTTTTTTTTACCAAAACTATAAAGGTTTTTTGTTTTAATTGGTTTCCTACGGCCTTATCATCGTTTTTGTTTTTTTTTCCCTTGGAAAATTATAGTAGTCTTTTTTTAATTGGTTGAGAATTATTCGGCCCTCGCCCCGCAACGCGGGCGGGGCAACTACTAGTTAGATACATATTAAATAAACCCAACTTGAAAATAAATTTTCTCTTGAATCAAGTCTAGCTTGACTTAGTTTGGTTACAACCTTAGGTATATAAAAGTAACATGTATTAAAAAGGTAGGCAAAAGATCAAATACAAATAATCTTAACATACTAAACATACAAATTGAAGGAAAACCCAAAAAGACAATGTGGCATTTTTGTAATTACCACCAACTATCAAAGTTACAACCAAAAATACCTAAAAAAACACAAATTTTTTTTAACATTTTTTATTAAAAAAATCGCTACATTTCGTTAGCAAAAAAAAAAAAAAAAAAAAAATTGCTGCTACTAAAAGTAGCGATTTTTTAATAAAAAATGTTAAATAATAAAATAAAATAATTTGTGTGTTTTTTTTTATTTTTTTAGATTTTTTTAGGTTTTTTGGGGGTTTAGTTTTTAGCATTTTAGCTTGGGTGGGGGGGAGGGGGGGCGGGGGGTTAGGTTTTTTTTATGTTTTTTTTTTTTTTTTTGGGGGGGGGGGGGGGGGGTTAGGTTTTTTTTAGGTTTTTGGGGGTGGGGGGGTTAGGTTTTTTTAGGTTTTTGGGGGTGGGGGGGTTAGGTTTTTTTTTAGGTTTTTGGGGGGTGGGGCGGGGGGGGGGGGGGGGGGGGTAGGTTTTTTTTAGGTTTTTGGGGGGTGGGGGGGGGGGGTTTAGGTTTTTTTTTTGGGTGGGGGAGTGGTTAGGTTTTTTTAGGTATATTTGTAGAGTAACTTTGATAGTTATTGATAATTACAAAAATGTCACCTTGTCTTTTTGAGTTTTCCTTCAATTTGTATGTTTAGTATGTTAAGATTATTTGTATAAGAACTTTACCCTAAAAAGGTATGGTACCTTAGATATATATCAATTGTGAGATACACATGGACTATTTTTCAGGATAAACTATATTTTAAACTTAGAAATTTTTAAACTCAACAATGTCAAACTAAAAACTTAAAGAAGGGTAGGCCAAGGTGATGCTTTCTCTAGTCGTGTTACATATAGATGTTTCAAAATCAGTATTAAATTTTATTGGTCTTAATCAATCATGAGCTTAAGCTTGAAAACAAGGCCCGATTAAGTTTGAATCGAGTTTCCAACTTTATAATAAAGTGGAGCTTGAGTTAACAATGTGTCGACTTGATTTGGCTCAATTATACACTCGTAGCTTTTGATGAAGTTACGTTAAATAAAGATCTATTAGATTATTTTCATATGAAAACTCGTTGGGAACAACTCTAAAAACTTCAATCGTAAGTTTGATTATATACTCGTGTTTTGATATTAACGAAGTACTTTGAATAGGTCGCAAATTTGCAAGCTGAGCTCTCTTATCTCCAAGCCCATCTAGCAAGCCTAGAAGTTCCAACGCCGCCTCCACCACCTCTACCGCCGCAACCACCAACTCCACCCGCCGGATTTTCCATCGCGCACCTCCCGATCACCTCATGTTTTCCGGCTAACTACGATTTATCTGTACTTTTTGATCCAGTGATACAAGCTTCTGCACATACCATGCAACCGCCAGCACGACAAGCGGTTCCAATGCAATTCAGTGGTAGCAACACCGGAACTCCACCCCCACACAGTGGTGGTAGTGGTGGCTCTAGTGATCTTCATGAGCTAGCTAGGGAGCTTTTACAAAGGCAAAACATTGGGTCTTCAGAAATTTCATCTTTATCTTTACCACCACATGATACTAGATGAGATAATGGATTTGACCATCTATGTTGACTTTGTTAGTTGACTACTAATGATACAGGAGTTTGACCTTGAAATTCCTATCATCCAATTACTTTCTGTGTTTTAATTTTCAAGTTGTCTTGATTAATGGTTACTGACTTTTTAGATTTCTTTTTAATTTATCAATTGTCTATATATTTAAAGAAATAAATATAAAAGTGTGATTATATTTTTGTATTTTTTTTACATAGTTAAGCAATTATATAAATGTTTTACTACTGAATGCATCAAAATGTCAAAACATATCTTTAGATGTTAACCACACTGGACATGCCCTTCCTTGCAGCCACCAGATGCTCGGGTCTTCGGCTAACCATCTTGCGGTCCAGTGGCCAATAAGCATACGGCTCAAACTTCCCCTTCCTCTTCAAATCTTCACCTGCCTTCTTACTGGAGTATTCTGACCCCGTATACGCCCAACCAGACTGGACCGTTTTCCTGCGTTTTTTTGTTTTTCGAATCGCTACACTCCTCACGTCAGAGTCTGACCCCGTGCCTGTCGTAACCTCTCTTTTAATACCTTTTTCCTCCTCGGAAATGACCAGCCTTCCATCAGCATCTATCTCTGGCTCATCATCAGACCATAGCTTCCTTTTCAGACTGTCGAAAGATCTAAGGGACAATCTCGTCTTTTCACGGTCAAGCAGGTCAAGTGGTTCGTCATCGAGCTGTTCATAACTGTCTTCTGCCAACCTCTTCCTTGCTCTCTTGGACCTGCAAATTATTCATTTAATTTAACATGTGTATCTATATCTACTATAGAATAAAATATATACTGTATCAAAGCACAAACTTGAATGAAGACTTTTTGGAGTTGAGCATATCTTCAGTTTCTTCATCATCACCGAAATCAGAATATATTTTTGTATGATTCCGTCTGCTCAACCTGTTAAAGAGCCAAAAGTATAATTTAATTAACCGACGGTGATAATACGAGAGCAAAATATATGTAAGATGCATTATATTTATAGCAGACAGAACCTTGAGGTAGTTGCTTTTGATGATAAACGAGATTTTGTTTCCTCGGTGTTAGCAGAATGTTTTCGCTCTTTTCGTTCATTTTTCTCCATTCCAACAGTAACCGGTAACTGATATTGTTTAGTTCAAACTTCAAACTAACTTTAAATATATATTGTTCATTTCATCCACAACTAGGGGTGCAAACGAGCCGAGCCCGAGCTCGAGCTCGATTAACTTATGAGAGCTCGGGCTCGATTCGAGCTTTGTTTTCAAAGCTCGAGCTCGGCTCGGGCTCGGCTCGTTTATTATTAATTAATTAATATATTAATTATTATAAATAATATAAATAATAGACTTTTTAGGCTCGCGAGCTCGATAAGCGAAGCTCGGGCTCAGGCTCGTTTACTAAATAAGCTTATTTTAGGTTCGAGGTCGGCTTGTAAACAAGTTTAAATAAGCTCGGCTCGACTCGGCTCGTTTACACTAAGGCTCGATAAGGCTCGACGAGCCTAACGAGCTTCACATGCGAGGCTCGAGCTCGGGCTCGATAAACAAACGAGCTTTATTTTAGGCTCAAGCTCGGCTCGGGCTCGGGCTCGATAAGGCTCGTCTCGTTTCGAGCTTTTTCTCAAGCCGATCTCGAGTAGCTCACGAGCCGCTCGGCTCGTTTGCACCCCTATCCACAACAAACCTTTTTTATATTTGTGAGCAGCTTCATATGTTCTTCAGGCATTGCTTCCTTAACAGCATCAATCCCGCATTTCTTGACAAGCATTTCCAAGAGCTGCTTCACCTGTAGGTTATTTCAACAACAAAAATTAGTTTTCACTCGACGAAAATACATACGTATAATACAAGGTAGATGTGGAAAACAAACCTTTGCTTTGAAATGATTCTTGTTGCTACTTTGCCAGCTCAGCAACGCCTCCACCATGTCCCGCATATGGATTTGCAACCCTTCAGCTTGTGACTTGGCAACTAATACCTTTAGAAAACCTAAACTGGCCTGCAGTAATAAGGAATTAGACTCTTGAAGATAAATTAAAATGTACTAAAAATATTTATCTTGGTTAGGGCTGCAAACGAACTGAACTTGCAGTGACCAGTTCATGAACCGTTCCGCGGGAAGTTCGTTTGTGTTCGTTCGTTTAATAAATGAACGAACACGAAAATTTGTTCATTTAGTTAAAGAAATGAACATGAACAGAGGCCGCGTTCGTTCATTTATGTTCGTGAACGTTCGGTAACGTGTTCATTTGTGCCCGTTTATGTTTGGGGTTTTTACATTTTTATATGTATTAATAATTAATAATATATATTTATTTGTTTTATATTTTATTCGCCAAGTAATATATATATTGATGCCGATCATATTCGAAATTTAATATATGTTCGTTTGTGTTTGTCGTTCATTAACGCCCGTTTATGTTTATGTTCATGAACACTTGTTTGTGTTCGTTTGTGTTCGTGTGTGTTCATGAATTGTGTTCGGTACCTAAAATTAACAAACGAACACGAGCATAAAATCTCGTTCAGTAAGCGTTCGAACACATGTATATCCTTAACAAACGAAAACGAACAAGGCCTTGTTCGTGTTCGTTCGGTTCCTTTGTAGCCCTAATCTTGGTTATAGATTAAAATATTCTTACTTTATTTATTTCTCTGTTCTTTCTCTGGAGAAGGAGAAACGTGGATGGGAGAACATCAAACGCATTCGATAGAAGATCGTTAAACTCGTATGTCAAACGAGCCATGCCCTTCACCGCTGCGCTGATCATGTGAGGTGACTCGCCTGCAAGACCACCAGCCACCTACACGAAAATATAAAAAGCAAAATGAATATTCTTTTCAATAATTAAAGCAAACCGAAATGTTTTTTTTTTTTTTCAGGAAGCTTCTATACCATGTTGAAAAAGTTATACAAGTTCTCCTTGTTTCCACCTTTGTCTTCATCCACGCACGCATGGCCAATTTCGACAATAATCTCATATGCTCTATTTCTCGTTTTCTTGTTAGACTGCAAATCATATAGATTCAGATGTAATGAACAAAACGACAAGATGTAAAACTCTAATTAGCTTCTTAAATAGTTAATTTTACGAAAAGTTCCAACGTGAATCGTCTTGTATAGTACCTCTTTAAGTCCGAGTAAAATTTCAGTCAACAAAGAAGCAACAATTTCACGTTTCATATGTTCTGATTCATCCTGCAAAACAAGTCTTTTATTGCATCTTGTCTCTGGTTTACTCATACATGTGTGAACCCCGCCGCAAAGGCCGGCAAATCGTGTCTTAACAGGTTTCTGACGGCGCGCACAACGTAAGTTTCAAACATGATTACGACTCATTTAACTACTTTCTACCTCATGTTTATAAAACAGTTTTATGTTTTATTTACAAAGACGTATAAATGATAGATCCTAACATTGTAATTTTAATTATTTTAAAAATTAAAAAAGTCAAAGGGTGTATTTTTCAGTCAAACAGGTCTAATCGTGTCTTAACAGGTACCCAATTGCCAGCCCTTACTGAACCCTTGACTAATTAAAGTTTATGTTTGCTTGTTACCTTTGAGACATGCACAATCAAAAAATATAAACAGTCAAGTCTGTGCCGCTTGGCTGAAAAATGACATGAATGCATCGCCTCAAACATCAGTTTAAGCAACTCTTCAAATCTTCTTGCTATGAAACTGTCATCGTGCTGTCCAAAAATAAACGTAAGGTTTATATAAAAAATGGCAAATATTCCGGTCGTTTAAGTAAACGTACTGCCTATCAAAAGTACAATGCCAGTTTAAAAGAAACCGACATAAAGAAAAACCATTACGATGCAAAATAGAATACCTCGAGGATTGTTGAGAGAACTTTGTACGCCTTCTTTTGAATCAAACTTTCGCTATCCTTCAATCATATGTACATCAGTTACGTTAGCTTTACTCATCAAACAGAACGGGATAAATTTTAGCAACTAGACTCGTTAAATTGAGCTAACCTTCAAAGCAAGTTCAACGGCATCAAATAAATGATCAACCTCCTTTGTACCAAAGCCTGGTAAAAGCGCGGCTGCCAAGTCATATAGCTTTGCCCTGTTAATTAAAAATAAGACTATAAGAGTATGCTAAAAACATTCAAATCAAGTTGACAATTAAAACTGGGACTTACATAAAGAAGCTTACCGCGTTAGTGATGGTGAAGTTTCATTTGGCAAGTTGTCAATTTCCATAGAACTGGAACCTTTGGTATTCTGTATTTTGCTAGCTTCGTGTGTCACCTTTAGTAATTTCTCCATTGTGCTCTTATATAACTTTGAGACTACACTTTTGTCGGCAATAGATGCAAACTCACCAATTGTTCTCTACGAAACAGAAATTTTATAAATATAAGATATTAAAAAACCACAATAAATATAAGATATTAAAAAAACACAATCTATGCAAGTCAAAATTGCTACCCGCAAAGATCCACCGTCATCTTTGGTAGATTTCATGAAAACTCGTGATAGTGTGGACAAAATCTCACGTGCAGAGGATCTTAACACGTCCAAATTACGAGCAGCAACTTCTGGTGTGTAAACGGAAACGGCTCGCTGTTGACTAATGCTGACTTTACCATAGGGTTCGTTTTCCGCTCCCGTTATTCTTCTATTTTGTTGAACGAGAATCTGCAGACTCGAGCATATTACTCCGCGAAAATCAGATTCTTCGCGAAGAGAACGACATAATTCTTTTTCTAAATCGTTAAAACTCTCGGCAGTATCCACAGGATAGTTGCAAAATGAAGGCAATAACGACCACATAGAATATACAAGCCCATCAAGATTCCTGGTAGATTTCAGCTTCAAGAATTTAATATTGTCCAATAAAGATTCATTAAAAAAGCTTAAACGAGCACCGACTATATTCTGCTTTAAGATAGGGAAAAGCCACACATTGACGTCAGATAGATCTTTAGCTTCTACATTCAAAGGTAGAAGCTTTAAGAATGTTTCAGGCCCTAACGCAACTACAGCTACACCCATGCAATCATGCAACTGTAAAGAAACACGTGGTACCTTAATGATTGATAATAACAACATATGAACAAATAAAAAAACATTCTTCACATACGGAACTCACCTGTTTCCTGTAGAGGAAATCGTCATCCGGCAGCTTTTGTATGCCTTCCAAACTCTTGAGGGTGCCTTTTAAGAAGCATGAGCTGAACTCGCCTGAAAAAGTAAGGTCAAGGCTTAAGATTACTTGCATGAACTTTTTTATTGTAGAGTAAATTGCATTTTACGTCCTTCAACTTTGAGCCAAATTGTAGACGCGGTCCTTTAACTAACGAAATTACATTACACTGGATGTCCTTTATGTTATTGTTTCTCATCAGGCGTTGTCCTGTTGGCCTAACCCAGATAATTTTTTCTGTTAACTCTTAACACGTACCACTCACATGAGGGCATAATGGTCATTTTCACTTAAAAACTAAAACAAATTTAAACAAAAATAGTATATATTAACAACAAAAATAAGTGAGAATGGCCTTTATGCCCTCATGTGAGTGACATGTGGTAAGATTTAGCAAAAAAAAGTTAACTGAGCTAGGACAAAAGGACACCGCCTGATGAGAAACACTAACATAAAGGACTTCCGGTGTAATTTCGTTATTTAAAGGACAGCGCCTGCAATTTGGCTCAAACTTAAAGGACATAAAATGCAAGTTACTCTTTATTTACATGAAAGTCGAGAACAAAGCTGGGATTACTTACCGAGTTTATCAAACATTGCTGCCACAACTTGAAATGACATGTCCCAAACGGCAGCAAAACGATAATCGAGTAAACTTTCAACAGTTGCACAAAGTTTCTCAATAATTGTTGGCGCAGATTTTCTCACACTCCCACTTGCCATAATCTGATCCACGCCCTGCTTGATCAAGCTCCCATCAATGCACGTATGTATTAAGCTCTTTAACGCCTCCATTGCAACCGATAACGGCTCCTCGTGTTCAGAAGCTAATATGTCTGTCACCCCATAGTCAGAAACACAAATTCTCAGTTTTTGATTATTTAAGTTATAATATCGATTCCAGTTTTCGTTTCTTATTTGTGTTTGATCCGGCTTGGTGGTTAAGGAAAATTGCATCACAAAATTTAACAAACAAACCTTTGAATGCACTGAAAACAACCGGAAGCTTGACCACACATGCGTGACGGTTAAGAGAACAAACTTTCTTCATCCCAGCATCTAAGAGTCTAGCAACGAAACTCAAATTGTCACCAGACATCTCATTTGAAGAAACCGACGTAGCTAACGAGCATAACAAATCAACCAACGCTTCAGGAGAGACATCCACAGTTGGTTGGAGACAAAGTAAATACAAAGCATCCGTAATCCGCCGGGTGGCTACAGGTTGGTGCAGTGCTAAAAGATATTTGAAGTAATAAAGAATCCTTGTTGAGAACTTGAGAGACACAAGTGGGAGAGTATCTTTCAGTGAATCCAACACGTATAAGACCTCCTGAGCTCTAGAACCTTCTTGAGGGTTTGGGTTTGGGTTTGTATCTAACCCACCAGCAAGCTGAAGAAACTTCTCAAAGGTGGTTGCAATGGCTTCACTGGCAGGTGAAAGCACCGACGTTTCTTGGAAGCCTTGCATGACATCACGGAGACAAAGATGTGCTTGTTTTCTTACCTATATGACATCATCACATGCAATGATTGGTCAGACATCTAGTGTATATGCTGGATTGAGAAAGACTTGGTGCTAAAAATATTCAACTTTTATTCAAAATTCAGTTTAAAAATAAGTTTGGCAAAAGTGGAAGCAGCTAAACAGAATATAGTTCTTATGTTGCATAGTGAATAACAAACTGATTCATCAACTAAACCTCTATGTTGTCAAAAGCGCACTAGGCGTGCCCCTAGACACAAAAGCGCAGCGCAGGAAAAGTGCATCGCCTGGACAGAAGCAGTTTCAAGCTGTTTTCCGGCCCAAAAAATTCTAGACCAGTTTGAAGTTGAACATGTCTAAAACCTCTAAACAAGCCTGGAATCAACCTAAAACAGCCTAAACATGCCTAAAACATGTCTAGAATCCCTAATAATGATATTTTTAGACTACACCCCTCACTTTTTTCGTCTTACGCCTTTGACAAAGCTACACATGACTGATGCGGTTTATCACTTCCAATCTTCAAAGTTGACAAGACTTGGTCTTAGCATGGGTATTATAAAACTGTCATCAAGGTAAGCAAGAACCCTCAAGTGGGACCCAGTTTACAATAATCTTGCTGCAATAAGGACACCCATTGTGCATTAGTGCCCCTTGCCACATCGGCAGGGTAGCCCCGTGAACACCTTGCCAGAGGCGCCATCATGGGGCGCCAACCATGAACCGCCTCCTCGCCAAGCCCATAACAAGCGTTAAAGGGAGAAGGGTGCAAATCCACCCCATTCCAACCAATCACCTTTTTTTGTTCTTTTTTTCTTTTTCAATTTTCAGTTAAGCCACAATGTGATAGTTAGACTATGTGTAAATAATGGGCCCACTTTTTCTAACCGTCATGTCATAAAGTGGATGCCACATCAGCTCTCAATCACTTTCTTTACATTTAGTGTCTAATGGTTTCACAAGTTTTCACTACCAACTATCCCAATAAAATAATATATAAATCTAATACATTAAAAAACAAAACATGTGATTGGTCATCATGGGGCCCACCCACTACCCCCTTTAACCATGGTTGCTGTAGGATTAAGTGACTAACGCCCAGAAGCTTTAACGTATGGCCGCCGGAATGGTGTGTAACGCCAGATCACCGCCACCGTGGCAGGGGCGTGATCCGGTTACGCGCAGTCTTAAGTGATAGGGCATTATGCACTTTTTAGTTCGGGTAATTTAAACAACAATTTAAGTCAGTAAGTGCATTACAATTTATACATCAGCTACCATTGAATCTTGAGTAATTAGTCCTCGTATAAAATAAAACTACCTTGAGACGAGAATCGGCAATAAACCTTAAAAGAACTCCAAACAAACAATTCGAAACATGAGACCAGCTAGTCCGGTGACCAACAACCAACAAATGCGAAACGCACTTCAACCCAGAAACTACAACACCATCATCATGTGACATCATCATAACCACCCGAGTAAGTAAACCGGAAACGCAGTCGTTTTGCTTGCGGATAACAGCAGGAGAGATGGTGGGTAGAACCATGCAGACGATGGTAATGAGAGGATGTATGTGGTGGGGTGGTGGGTTGGGGTCGGAAGATAAGAGTTTATCGAGAGAGGTGCATGTTGCGAGCAAATATGCGAGAGGTGTAAGAGGGTGGTTCAGGTGTTTAAGGCTTTGAGATATGTTGCTGATGATGGAACAGAGGTGGTGGTGTTGGGGGTCGGTGGAGGTACTGAACCGTGAGAGAATTGTGGTGCAGAAGTCGGGTTCGGGTTGATTTTCGTCTTCCATGCTGCTGCTGCACAATCTCTGTGAGTGAAAACGGAAAACCCTGACTGACGGCAAAATTGGCGAGTTTGAGAAGAAGCCGGTAGGTTTGAATGAGAGAATGAAACCCTTTTTGATATTTAGGTCCATCAAGTTTTTGAATATTGTCATTTTCATATGTTAAATCGAAAATATTTTTGTTTTTGTTTCGAGTATAGTGCAAATTTACCCCATGAAGTTTGTGCTTGCTGACACCATTACCCCCTAATTTAAAAAAAAATGATGTCTTACTTTCCTCGTTTGCCTGATTGCATCGATCTTGAACCATGTTGTTAAATTCATAACAGTTTTGTTGGTTGTAATGAGAAATGATAATTTTAACCTTTTTCTTACCCTCTGTTCTTTGTAACAAGAAAACGGTTTACACCATGCATAATTCCTAATCATTTCTACCTAAATTGTTTGACCTTGGCAAAGTTAAAGCCTAAAATTGCAAAACCCAATTCGTGCTGATCTTTTCAGATGCAAATGTAGAACATCCAATCAACATATAATGCCCGGTAAACCTTAATAATTTCCTAATCAAACGATTCAACATCTAGTCCTGATCATATAATTTCTTAATCAAACGATTCAACATCTAGTCCTAATCGTTTCCTGATCATTTCCAAGGTACAATCCACAAAGAATCCATGTATACGATCCAATTCCTGTTAGGATGAACATGTAATCATAATCATAGTTATTAAAGGCGCTAGGCACACTCAAGGCGCATAGGCCTCGCCTGGGGCTTAGGCGCAAAGCGCAAAAAAAGCGAGGGCCTAAGAAAAATAAAGCGCATAATGAAAAAATAATAAAAATATATTGTGTATTAGAAAAAGAATACTATTCTTCAAATAAAATAAACAAAATCTATTATATAACACTTTATATCATCTATTTAGTACCAAAAGTTCTAAATATTAGTGTATTAGTGTAGACAAGTAGTTTCCTTAGATAAAAGTAGAAATCTGGCTAGAATCTTGTTGGAATTTAGAGAATTTGGCAGGAATGTGTGCATGAACCATCAACTCGAGAATTAAAGCGCAATTTCCTCGACTTAAAGCGCAACTGCCTCGCCTTGCCTGAAAAATGGGCCTAGGCGCAAGAGGCGATGGCTCTTAACAACTATGATCATAATCAAGGTATAATCCACAAATAATGCACAAAGAAAGACCTTTCTGGTTCTCATCCACAAAACAATGGTTTGACTATCGGAAGTCACATAAACACATAATGGTTACTAACCCAGCAATTCAAATAATGCACATAAGATCGTCATCCATAATCAGTCAAACAAAACAACATCCATAATCCAAAATAAGTTAAATTAGACAATCATCCATAACTACTTAAACTAAATACATCCATAATAAATTAAGCATAAGATCATATAATACTCCTACACTTCACTTATCAGTTAAACTATTCAATCCTCTGATTTCCAGGTGGATATTGGAAGTGGAGGAATGGGCGACCATACAGAGTGACCACCACGTGGATGACAAGAGTTGTGACGGAAATGTTCATCCTCACATCTACTATAAAAAACAATACACAGTTAGTCTATATGCATTTGAACATAGTACAATATGTGTATAATCATTCGAATTGTTTTAATCAGGGAATTAACATTTCCATAAACCATAATATTAGTCGATTCAAACACAACAATATTAACTATAAACCCTAATACGATGAACATCATGAACACCCCTGTTTTAGTCGACGTTTTCCAATAATAATAACAAGTAAACCCTTGTTTCGGTCGACGTTTCCCAATAATAATGAACACCCTAATACGATTCAAACCACATTCACCAAAGTTAACCACACAAACCTAACCTAATTTGTTATCTTAGACCCTGAAACATCAAAATTAACGTTTGTGATTGTGTCCAAAATCCTTTGCTTTGTGATCGTGCCCGGAATCCTTCATCGGCGATGGAACGAAGAAAGAAGACGTGTGAATTGGTGTGGGGGGGGGAGGGGTTAATTCTAATTGGGTTGACATAAGTAGGGTTTTTTTGGTTGATATGACGAAGTAAGAAACGGTGAAAAGACTATTCTTCCCTTTGACCCTTTTAGAGAAACGTTGACAGTTACTGGTGAGTAATGGCAGGGTCCAAGATCGATGCAATCAGGCAAATGAGGAGGGTAAGACATCAATTTTTTGAAAATAGGGGGTAAGGGTGTCAGCGCAGTTTACTCTTTTGTTTTTTACAACTAGGTTTATGCCCCGCTCGTGTTGTGGCACGCTAAACCGAATATTTCTCAGTTTGACAACATGTACGCTTGTGTTTCGGTTACTTGTACATATTACTCATAACACGATCTCAATAAAATTACATTAAGACGTAGATAAAAAAACGTTTGCCAAAGAAAAAAATTAAAGCAACTTTATTAAAGTCTAAAGAGCAGCGTAACCTGAGTTAAGGAAAAAACTGAGTAAAATGAGATTCAAACCCAAGTCCACTCTTTTCACTTATTCTTAAGTCCAACGTGAGAGCCACTCCACCACATGCCTTTTTAATATTGGGATTTTCTTTCAATTATATATATATATACTAACATTAAAATCGGAACCTGTAAAAAATATTACATAATTCTAGTGGATGCCACATGGCATCAACTGGTTGGGTGACCGCCCACCTCCACCAACAGCATGGAATAACTATTCCCGCCCATTACTTTTGTCTACATAAGTTGACCGTTATAAAAGATGTATTAGATTATTTTCATGATATGAAATGTTAGTGAGAACAATTATAAATAAAGAATGATTATAAATGTTTTACTATTGCATGCAAACTATCAAACAGAGCTTTATATGATGAACTTTCAAGAATAACATTTTGACCTACTATAATAGCAAGGCTAGAGCTGTTGTAGAGTCCCAGAGCAATTGTATTTTAAATAGGGAGTTAAATTGTAGTTCATCTAAAAATGTTTGTGCTAAATTGTTCCTCAAAGAAACAACACCTTCCTCTCTGGCATTTGGTGATTTTGAGATGCTGCACTTAATTATGATCTTCGTGTGCAGGCAGGCGTGCAGCTTCTGTTGAATTACTGCTGCAAGTCGGCCATAGCAACTACTTGTTTCTCGAGTGTCTTACAAATCATGATCCTGAATTGCAAAAATGTAGAAAACAACTTCAGCAAAAAGACATCAAATGGGCCATGTTCATGTCAAACTGCAGGTTCACGGGTTGACCGGTTTAAACCATTTGTTTTATTTTTTCATAAAATGTGATTTATGTAATAACTTAAATTATTTGGGTATTTTAAACATAAATGGTTCAGAAAATAATTTTTTTTTTTTTTTTTTTTTTTTTGTAAATTTAGAGTTTTAAAGTATAACTATGCAAAACAAACTCCAGGTTAAACGGGTCGTGTTCGGGTTCATGTGTGATGAATTTTGGGATTGTGTCGTGTTCATGTTAATGTAAAATTCCCGTGTTCAAGTCGTGCTTAACCTGCGAACACGACTCGTTTAACAGATAAAAAGACCTAGCCCCTAAATAGTAAATACAACTCCTATCAAATGACAGGTGATAATCATTAATAAGCGAATGTGAGGATTACATGCAACGATGCTCGATTTAGTCCCCCTCCAAGTATTTGCAAAGTTATCACAAACATCAAAATGAGTCGCCAATTTGTAACAATTCCATTGAACTATAATCTCTCAAAACACGCTCAACTTCTTCTACAACTCCCAACTCTTTAAACCAACGAGCCAATTTCTCCGAAGCTTCTTTCCCGATCATTATCCCATCTCGCTCCAAACCCATCAAAAAATCCATCACTTCTTTAAGCTTATTATCCTTTTGATAAACATCTAACATCAAACCTACACATTTGTCATTAGGAAGAATCCCAGCTTTCCTCATGTTCTCAAACACAACACACGCTTCTTGACTTTGACCTGCGGTTACATATGCATTGATGAGGACAGCGCATATTTTAACATCAGGAATAATACCCGCGATCTGAATTGCGTCAAATGTTCTCTGAGCTCCTAAACTATCACCACTCATGGAATACGCTCGTAACATTGCTTTATAAACTTCGCTTTTCGCATAAACTTGTTGAGATTCCATTTCTCTAAGTAGCGTTTCCCCTTCTTTTAACATTCCAGCTCTTATGTATGCCATAACCATTGACCCGTAAGCTCTGTTATCTAAAGGAAGCCCGAGAAGTTTCATCTCTTCAAACGTATCTTTTGCAAGATTAAAGTTACCAGCTTTACTGTACATGTGAATCAAAGCTGTTAAAGTCACTTGATCACATTCAAAGCCTCTGTGCTTCATAGCTTGTAGTGCGTTTTCAGCATCTTGTAATCGACTTTGTTTGGCATAACCGTGAATTATCTTACTATAGTCACGAATATTCGGTTCAAAGGATTCTTCAAGAAGTGCAAATTCAGCCACCTACAACAAAGTTTTAAGTACAATTTTATCTAAATAGTAAAATTCCCAATATTCCAGGCATTTATACCTAAAACTGCAACAGAAGTCATATAAACTATCCCCAAAATTAGGGCTTTCAACGAACTGAACGTTAAGCGAACAATTCATGAACCGTTCGGCGGGAAGTTCGTTTATGTTCGTTCATTTAATTAAACGAACGAACCCGAACAAGAAATTATGTTCGTTAAGGTAAATGAACGAACATGAACAAAGGATGTGTTCATTCGTTTATGTTCGTGAACGCTATGTAGTTAGTATCATATATCAATTATCGGTCCCCTGCCGAGATATCGGTGCAAAATATCAGTCAGAATATCGATACCGATAATATCAGTGATATTAACCGATATTGAACCGATATATCACCGATTTTACCAATATCAGTACATTTCTTCTTAGTTCTATCATTGTCTTTCTTGTTATTGTTGCTCTTAGTGTTTTAAGTCTTAATTGTTAGTTGTTAGTGTTAAATGTTAGTGTTTTACTTCTTAGTCGGTTCCTACTTCTAGTTGTTAGTGTTTTGCAAGTTGCAAAAGGTTAATTTTTTACGGGTAGGAGAGTATACTAAGCTATACATCTAAATTTAGCATGATACTAAAATTACCGATATCCCACCGCGATAACCGATATCTCAAATACCGGTCCTTGACCGATATCCGATATTTTACCGCATTAACTACTAAGTGTGAATGTTCGATAAGGTGTTCAATTATGTTCGTGAATGTTCGGTAATATGTTCATTTATGTTCGCCCGTACATGTTCATTTTTGTTTATTCACTTAAAGGTTTTAATATTAAAATTTTATTTTATTGGTTTTAGTTTTTTAAAAATTTTGAAACCCTAGTCATACTATATATGTCCGTTTGTATTTGTTTATGTGCATGAACGTTCGGTTGTTTTCATGTATGTTCATGAACATTTGTTTGTGTTCGTTTATGTTCTTAGTAATGTTCGTGAACAGTTCATGAAAACATTCATTTCCTTAACGAACAAACACGAACAAGAAATCTCGTTCGATAAGCGTTCGTGAATAGTTCATAAACAGGATCATTCCTTAATGAATTCTTTTACAGCCAAAATGCATTAATAAGTACAAAAAGAAATAATGTATACCTCAAAACGCAATGGATGATTCATGTTGTCTAATTCTTTAAGAACAACAAGCCAATCAGCTCGAGCAGGTTTCATACTCCTCACCCACGCAGATAACAACACAGACATGCTAACCTTCTCTGGCGTAAAACAAATCAATTGTTTCATCAAAGCCCTGCACCGATTGGTCAACTTTTTCGGCAATCGAGATATATGATTCCTTTGAGCCTCATTCATTTCATCAAGGTTGATTTCAACCCACTTAAACTTGGGTCTTGCATCTTCAACTTCTTGCATTTGACCTAACTCGCCAACGGCGCATATTAACCGGAAAATTTGAGGTTTTAGATTATTTGAATTGGTGGGTTTAGGGAATGGAGATGGGTTAAATGAGCGGGAACGATGGAGTGATTGAGTTTTGCAGATTGGGGCACAGTTGGGATTTGAAAAGGATAACATGATTACTGGGGATATGAGCAAATAAACCTGGAATTTATGAAATTGGAGAACATTCGTACAGAGTTTGGTTATGGAAAAAGAACAGAGGATGAAATCAGATAGAATGAAGCTAACCCGGGTGTTTGGACATGGGTTGACATTGCGGATACGAGCAGGGGGTGCTTGGGTTTGTAGTTATAACAATAGTGTGTGTGTGTGGTGTGGGGGGGGGGGGGGTGGGTGGGTTGTGGTTAAAGAAAATAGCCCTTTGACTTGTTAAGTTTTCCAAAATAGCCCTTTGAAACCTAACCATGAGTTTTCTCACCAAAACCAAGGCTACCGAAGCCTTTTTAAAAATCCTCTCAATGTTGATTAACTAGCTTGCGTTACGTGTTAAAAAACGATTGTAGAGGCTTAGAGCCGTTTCAAGCGTCGTCATATACTTGAGACCCCTCTATGGCATTCAAAATCATGTAGTCATGTACTGATATTCAAATTCATATAATCACGTAATGGGTATTGAAAATCTTGATTTAAAAAAAAAGTTATAACAATAGGCTGCTTGAGTTAAAAAGAATGAAATTCTTATTAATACGATGTATTTTTTTTAAATATTAATGTATGAAAAAATTATAGCCATTTGAAAGTTAAGAGGGAAACTAATTCACTTGAGAAAGTACTAAATTACCCTTTCCGCCTTAAATTGAAAAGAACACTTGTCAAGCTATGATTCTCACGTACACTTCACACACATTTTCTCTGTTCTACCTGATCCTTTCTTAATAACATACTAGCTTACAACCCCGTGTATTACACGGGTTGAATGACAAAAAATGTAAATTATAAACTTGTATATAATCCTTATTAATGAAATGACCTATTTAGATAAATTAGTAAAACAAAAGAACAGTTATATTTTCGTTACTTGTACATGTGATTTGATACTTTATTAGTAATTATTGTTTATATCCAAATAATATATTTTATCTTAACAAATATATATGGTTAGGTTAAAATGAAAACTTCTACGAGTTGTGAGAACTTAGAGAACTCAACCTTACAAAAGGTTTTTTGAATTTTTTACAGAGGGTGTGAATGAGCGGTTAGAGACTCAAGGTGTTAAACTTTTCGGTTTTGGATTCAAGTGGTTAAAACCACTAAAACATAGGGACTCAAAAAGTAATTTACTATTAATTAAATTTGAAATTATACATTTGATCTCTAACAACTTTTTGGTTTTGGATTCAAGTGGTTAAAACCACTAAAACATAGGGACTCAAAAAGTAATTTACTATTAATTAAATTTGAAATTATACATTTGATCTCTAACTATATTAAATAATATTATACTTATTATATCAGTAATTTTTTTAATAAAACTTATATCAAACATAAATTAAAATAAATACATTGCAACACTCTACTTAGAATTTTTACATTGTAAAAGTTGTTCTAAAAAGGAAAAATAAATAAATTAATGTGATCTTGGAACTTTTAAATATAAAAAAATTAAAAACATATGAATTAATAATAATAATAATAATAATAATAATAATAAATCATCAAATACATTTCCTAATCTGAATTTAGTTACGTGCATTAACTTGATTTCCCACATTCGTTTAAATTTATTAATTTATATAATATCATAATATATAATATATACTAGCTTACAATCCCGTGTATTACACGGGTTAAATAACGAAAAAATGTAAATTATAAACTTGTATATAATCTTTATTAATGAAATGACTTATTTAGATAAAATAGTAAAACAAAAGAACAGTTATATTTTCACTATTTAAAATAATTTTCTAAGTTTTCACTTCTCTTTTGAGATACTACAATCCATTTTATTATGTCTTCAAAAGAAGTAACACTTAAAAAAAATAATAATGATCATAAAATTATAAGTATTTTTAAAAATAATTATAAGTTATGAGGTTATGGTAAATGAATTGTAATTAAATTCTACTATGTATATTAATGATATAATAAATACTTTCATATAGATACTACTTTTAGATATATGGATTATGAGACAAGATACGAATATCATCATTATATTAAAAATATTACATAATAAAAAATCATACTAAAAGTAAAGTATACGTTTAAAAAAGTAGGACAAAAGTTTTTTAAACTATAAATTTGAGCACAACAACTTTTTTAATTAGTATTTGACATTTAAATATTCAAATTAATTTTTTTATAATATTATATAATGTATTTATTTAGCATGATGATAATGTCTTTAATTGCTTAATATGATTGAAATTAAGTTTAATATTTAAAACTCAATGTTATTAGGAAGTTGGAACATTTTTTAAGATGAAAACATATTGATAGTAACATAAATTTAAAATTGGAAGAAAATATTGAACATATGTATTACATGGCTTAAGTAAATATACTGTTATATACGCAAAAAATGTCTTTTAAAAACCATTTAGTGTTCGCTTTAAAGATAATTTGGTACTTTATTTAGATAATCCGTTGGTAATTTTAGTCTTCTAAGTTATATAATATAAGTACTTGTACATGTGATTTGATACTTTATTAGTAATTACTGGTTATATTCAAATAATATATTTTATCTTAACAAATATATATGGTTAGGGTAAAATGAAAATTTCGACAAGTTGTGAGAACTTAGAGAACTTGGCCTTACAAAAGGTTTTTTGAATTTTTTTACAGGGGGTGTGAATGAGCGGTTAGAGACTCAGGACGTTAAACTTTTTGATTTTGGATTCAAATGGTTAAAACCACTTAAACATAAGGACTCAAAAAGTAATTTATTATTAATTAAATTTGAAATTATACGTTTAATTTCTAAATATATTAAATAATATTATACTTATTATATTATTTGATGCATTTATATTTGTTATAGATAATTATTAATTAAATTTGAGTTTATACGTTTATCTCTAACTATATTAATTAATATTATATTATATTTTGTGTATAAAAATTAATATGTAATACTATTATTAAAAGGGAGGAAGCACCAAAGAGTGACACGTACACAAAAAGATTTTTGTTTATTAGTATAGGAAGATTTATTTGAAATCTTTTATTAATAGTTAGATATTATACTATATTATATTATTTGATACATTTATATTAGTTGTAGATAATTATTAATTAAATTTGAATTTATACATTTATCTCTAACTATATTAATTAATATTATATTATTATTAAAAATGAGAAGGCATCAGAGAGTGACATGTGTACAAAAAGATTTTCGTTTACTTTTTGATTTTGGATTCAAATGGTTAAAACCACTTAAACATAAGGACTCAAAAAGTAATTTACTATTAATTAAATTTGAAATTATACGTTTAATTTCTAAATATATTAAATAATATTATACTTATTATATTATTTGATGCATTTATATTTGTTATAGATAATTATTAATTAAATTTGAGTTTATACGTTTATCTCTAACTATATTAATTAATATTATATTATATTTTGTGTATAAAAATTAATATGTAATACTATTATTAAAAGGGAGGAAGCACCAAAGAGTGACACGTATACAAAAAGATTTTTGTTTATTAGTATAGGAAGATTTATTTGAAATCTTTTATTAATAGTTAGATATTATACTATATTATATTATTTGATACATTTATATTAGTTGTAGATAATTATTAATTAAATTTGAATTTATGCATTTATCTCTAACTATATTAATTAATATTATATTATTATTAAAAATGAGAAGGCACCAGAGAGTGACATGTGTACAAAAAGATTTTCGTTTATTAGTATAGGAAGATTATTACATATCTTAAAAGAGAATGTCGGTGGTATTTACCACCAACACTCTCCATTTTTTAAACTTTTAGTTTTTAAACCATTGGGTGTCAGCCCAATGGCCACCAACCCGCATTCTAACCCGGAGGTGACGGGTTCGAGTCTTGCTCGTTCCCAATGCTCCTACGGTAGCGGATTTACCCCCCAGACTCAGGCTTGCTGGGTGGCGGTTTGCGAGGAGGGATCACGTCGGCGGTTGGGAGGACCGTGGAATACCCCCCTACTATCCATTTTACAATTTTTATAACAACTTTTAAAATTCATATTTTTAACCCAAACACTATCACTTCATTTTACATCTGTTAAACTTTTAAAGTTTGTCTATTTAACCCTCAGGGACCAATAATGCATAGGAGGAGCTGACGAACATCCATCGTGGATTTTAAGTCCGAAACCTTTTAAGCTCTCTCCTCCTCACGGACCCTCTCCATTTATCTCCCTCTTCAATCACAATTTTCATCCATAAAGGTCGTTGAACAAGAACTTTGTCATGGGATCACATGAAAAGTTTTTGTGCACCTCAGTCCCACATCACTCTAAAGTAGGGGTGTGCATAAGTCGGTTTGGGTCGGTTTTTACTATTAACTATAACCGCTAGTTCGGTTATGGAGTTTTGGTAACCATAACCATAACCAAACTTCGGTTATGGTTAATCGGTTATGGTTCGGTTTTGGTTAATTTCGGTTAAGTAACCAAACAAGGTTTGAAATAAATAGGGTTGTACACGATTTGAACTTAGCTTGAGCCTATTTTATAAGATAACAAAGACTAAACTTTTTGGTTAAACTACCGATTTAGAGTTCTTTTTAGGTAATTCTCAAACAAAAACAATTATGGCCATAACACCTTAGTTCTTTATCAAAATAAATAACATCTACATCAAGATCATTTTGTTACTAACATGCTTTTTTCTTAGTAAAAACTCTCTATATGGTTTTGTAAAACACAAATCTATTATATAAAGTTAACATCACAACTTCGGTTCGGTTTCAGTTATATTCGGTTAGCCAAAGCTTCATAATCATAACCATAACCGATTGAGGGGTTATACAAAGTTTCATAACCATAACATTGGTTATATTGGTTATCGGTTATTAGTGGTTCGATTATGTCGGTTATGGTTTGGTTATCGGTTGTGGTGGTTAATTTGCTCACCCCTACTCTAAAGACATCCTTACGATTATTAGAGGAAATGATTTGTAAATAATTGTATTTATTTAGCTTATTTATTATCTTGTAAATTAGTGGTTGACTCTCCTTATTACAGGAGAGATTTTCGTATACCTTTGAATATAAATACACATATCGATCACCTCATTGATCATTGAGGTTTGATCTCTTACATGGTATCAGCCTATCTCTAAACCCTTCTTTTTTTTCCTCATCCCCTTCTTTCTCTTCCCTTCGATCCTTTCATGGCTACCCCCAATGAACCCGCTGTTCCTCATCTTTCCTCTGTCAAACTTTCTTCAACCAATTACCTTATCTGGCGCAACCATATGACCTTGTTGCTGGGACTCCACAAACTTTCAGCCCACATCGATGAATCCCCTGTACCTGCTGAAACCATCACGGCTGATGGTAAATCTGCGCCAAATCCAGAATTCACATCCTGGACCACCGCTGATCAGAAGGCTGCGCTCCTTATTCTTTCTTCTCTGACCGAGGAAGCCGCAACCGAAGTACTGGGTATCTCTAGTGCTCGACAAATCTGGGTTGCGTTGGAGAATACCTATAGTAATGCGTCCATTGAACGCGTTCAAACCTTACGTGACTCTCTTCAACAACTTAAAAAAGGTACGTCATCCGTCACGGACTTCTCCAGAAAATTCAAGCTTATTTGTGAACAACTTGATGCCATTGGTCATCCTTTTGCGGAAACCGACAAGATACACTGGTTCCTTCGTGGTCTTGGCCCTTCTTATGAAGGTTTTTCGATTTTTATTCGCGCCGTCAAACCGGCTCCGTTATTTCGTGATTTGGTTTCACAAGCAGAGAGCCACGATCTATTTTCCCAATCTCTTCATGAGACTACCACACCTCCGGCTGCGTTTCATGTTCAACATAAACGTGAATTTTCAACGTCTAGTCGAGGTCGTGGCTCGTATCGCGGTACATCTTCTCGTGGTTCCTATGCCTGGGGCCGTAGCAACAATCGTCGTCCGCCCCACTTCCAATTGTGCAGAACCAATGGCCACTATGCTTCGGCCTGTCCAGATCTTAAAACTTTTGCTACTCGATCCTCTACTTCGGATGAGGACTTGGTCAAGGTGTTTCATGCTCAATGTCATGTTACTCACGATACTCCCGATTGGACCGGTGATACGGGGGCCACTGACCATATGACTTCCACTCAAGATTGTCTTCATCATTCCACCCCTTACAAAGGTAATAATCAGGTTATTTTCGGAAATGGTAAGCGACTTTCTATAACGCATATTGGATCCTCTAAAGTTGGTGATCAAATTCCCCTTCGAAATGTACTTGTTGTCCCACATCTCACCAAAAACTTATTATCAATCAGCAAGCTTACTAATGATCTTCCAGTTGATGTGTTGTTCTCTAAAAATTTTTTTCACATTCAGGATCGAACAACAAAACAGGTACTTGCTCGGGGAACATGCGTTGATGGTCTTTATGTGCTTCGGAATGAACCACAAGCTCTTGTTGTTGGCGTCTCAAAGAAAGCTTCTTATGAATTATGGCATGCCCGCTTGGGTCATGTATCGTTTGATGTTATTTCTAATTTGAATAAAACTGGCTGTTTGTCACTTACTTCTTTATTACCAAAACCGGATATTTGTTCTTCATGTCAACTTGCAAAAGGACAACGATTGTCATTTGTTAACAATGAAAAACGAGCTTCTTTTCCGTTAGACTTAATTCATTGTGATTTATGGGGCCCTGCACATGTAGCTTCTACGGATGGTTATCGTTATTATGTGGTTTTTATTGATGACTATTCACGGTTCACGTGGTTTTATCCACTCACAACAAAAACAGGTTTTTATGCGGTCTTATCGGCCTTCATTCAACTTGTGCAAACTCAATTTTCACGTAAAATCAAAACGTTTCAAAGTGATGGTGGCGGTGAGTTTATGAATCACACCGTTCGAAAAATTTTTGAAGCTAATGGAACATTTCACAGATTTTCTTGTCCACATACGCCTCAACAAAACGGGCGTGCCGAAAGAAAACATCGCCATATAGTTGAAACCGGTCTCGCTATGTTATTTAATGCTCACGTGCCTGCCTCTTTTTGGGTTGATGCTTTTACTACGACGACTTACGTTATCAATCGTGTGCCAACACCGCTTCTACAAAACAAGTCTCCGTTTCAGATGCTGTTTGATCAACTTCCAAACTATTCAAATTTTCGGGTTTTTGGTTGCCTCGTTTTCCCGTATCTTCGTGATTATGCAAAACATAAGCTTGAGCCGCGAAGTCTACCGTGTGTTTTTCTTGGCTATAGTTCATCCTACAAGGGTTTTCGTTGCTTGGATCCGTCTGCAAATCGGATTTTTATCTCCCGCCATGCTCGCTTTGATGAGTCGTTATTTCCCTTTAAAGGTACAACTGTCTCTGTGCATTCACACCAATTCATTTTGACCACTTTCTGTGAAGACCTACCCACTTCCAGCCCACCTTCATCCGCAAATGGACCTTCACCTCCTGGCCCAATCCCTTCCGAAAGCCAAGCTATCTCTTGCCCAGTTTGTACCCTTTCACCTACTCCCTCACAAGCCCACAACACTAACCCACCAGCCACCTCACCCGAATCCACAACCGAGCCCACTACCCTACCTACTGAGCCCATTAACCAACATATTCAACCCACTCCTAGCCACAATGATCCCTCTGTTGCTTCTGAGTCTCTCGGCTCCCCCACCCAAACCGACTCCATTATTACCGACCCCACCCCAACCGATTCCACTATTACCGACCCCACCCCAACCGAGCCCACTTTCACTATAGCTAACTCTCATCCTATGACGACTCGAGCAAAGGCAGACATTTTTAAACCGAAACATCAAGCAAATCTCGTGGCTCTACACTCTTATGCTTTACATGTGGCTTTGTCCACTAATACTGAACCACGTGGCTTCAAGTCGGCTGCCAAAGACCCCAAGTGGATGGCAGCAATGATCGACGAAATTCAAGCACTCCATCGCAACAATACTTGGACGTTGGTTCCAAGGCCATCCTCTATGAATATTGTCGGTTCTAAATGGGTGTTCCGCATTAAATACCACTCTGATGGGTCTATTGATCGGTATAAAGCTAGACTAGTGGCTCAAGGTTTCACTCAAATTTCGGGGTTGGATTATTCTCATACCTTCAGTCCGGTGGTAAAGTGTCACACCCCGATTTCCACGTGTCTCACCGGTGGGCCCGGTGGGGGATTACCGTGACGATGTTGGCAACAATATAGTTAAACCACACAATTATATAATGCACAGCGGAAGCATAAGATAAATATATGTATTTCAACCTCTGGTGATAATATCAATGTATTACAGAAGTTGAATATCCACAGTGGATCGTAAATAATCATAAAGTATTGTTCCATTAGATACTGCAATCAAGCTTGCGAGGCTTATCCCGACGCTAGGGAGCTAATACCAGCCAATTACGTTTAGGTACCTGCACTTAATCTTTTTGGGGAAAATACGTCAGTTTACACTGGTAAATACATTCAACTGACACATTTGAAAATGTTTATTAAAATTGATTTGAATGCACAAGGCACAAACTCTTTTATAACTTGGGAAAATTCATAATGATCTTGTGAACGTTTTACATGTTCTTTTATGCGTTCAGTAGCCCGGGTCGTGCCGGGTTAAAGATTTATAGACACACCACGTTTGCGTAAAACCGTAGTATAAAAACCAACGGCTACGTCTTTTAATTTTAATGTCGACACTTTATACCGGGTGTACGCCTACACCGGGATGTCGATGGTCGTGGCCATTTCGTAAAATGATGCCAAGGATATCCGGGACAACGGTCATTAAACCCCCCAAAGGCTTATAAGCAACAAAACTGTTTAAATGAGCCGATCATATTTAATCAATTAACCACCTAAGCGATGGAATTATATAATGCTCAATCAAGCGGTATTAATATACCGTAACCCAAGCCCATATAGGGGAAATAAGTTAAAGTATTTACCTTTGCAAGTATAAATCCTTAATTTAGATCAAGTCACCGATAGCTTTTACTGGGGCTCCTAATCTGGAACGAAGGTTTTAATTAACCTCTTAGAATCCTAACGGTCCTTGTATTAGCCGTAGCTTAAACCGGTTGATTCCGATATATATAGATATGGTTAATTCGCACGAAAAGGCGAAAACCGAGAATGGAGTATGATTTGGACCCAACAAGTTCAGTGACTTGTTTTATATGGGTTTATAGTTCATACTCTGGATTTTGGGGTTCAAACAATATAATTTGACCCATATCGGCTATTGCACGAAAACTAGTTTCATGAGCCGTACCGTGTGCGCAAATAGGCGAAACGGTTAACCATAAGTGTCCTACGCTTATTTCCTAAGTCAATATGCCTTAAAAGTATTTTGGTATCAGTAGGATACCTTCCGTAATGCCCGTAACGAGTTTAAGTTAATATTATGCCCCGTAGGGGCTTTTCGGTCATTTTAAAGATTTTTAAAGAGCTTTTCGGGTTCTACAGGAAATCTGAGTTTCCCGAACAGTTTATAAAGTTTAAAATACTTTATTTATTATTTAAAATCAGTGGCAACTGGAATCGGGTCAAAAGACCTTGTAGAACTCCCGTTTTGGCCAAAAAGGGCATATTCGGTATTTACCGAACCGTAGCCATAACCGCAGGTTATGAGCAAGGTAAAAATTATTAAAAATCTTTAAAATTCCCAAAATATTATTTTACCACAGTGGGTAAAAGTTTTGGTGACGAAAACTTGGGTTAGATGGGCGTTATGCTAATTGCGCCGTTAATTACAAAACT
Organism: Helianthus annuus; assembly: GCF_002127325.2. Lineage (NCBI taxonomy): Eukaryota > Viridiplantae > Streptophyta > Magnoliopsida > Asterales > Asteraceae > Helianthus > Helianthus annuus. The sequence continues at coordinate 194,824,041 of NC_035436.2, read as the reverse complement.
TTCTTAAAAGTGCGCCTTTTAGCATAACTCTCATTCTAGGCCTCGGATTGACGTGGAATTTGAAGGACATGCTTATAATTTAACAAGCAAGGTTTTGGTCCGTTCACGTGTCCGAAATACTCGTTTTAATTTTAAAAGGCCGTTACGGTCAACTTTTAGGCGAATGACGGAATTGCGCAAAAGACTCGGATAACTCATGAACCGACCACAGAGGCGTATACCAACATGTGACCTGGTCCTAAGAGAGTCCTAAGGTATATTTATACCTCACTAAAACGGGTCAGAACTGAAGTCAAAGCAAAAGTCAAACTTTTGCGACATTCGGCTCCGAACCGGTTCTATATAGTAAATGATCGATTCAAACGAGCGCAAACATGTTTATATACTTATTATCATGTTTTATGATTATCAAAACAGGTTCCATAACATATATATTACAGATTATGCATAAATCGCTAAAATAGCTTTCTGTTGACTTTTTAACCGCACGTTTGACTCGATATTTGACATAGTTAGAGTGGTGATCAGGGGGAACCATTTTAGAGGTTTAATACCCACATAAATACCAACTCATAACCATTTTTGATTCGTCATAAGACTGAATCATTTGCGAGTTATTGAAATGACAACCGTTAGTTACGACGGTTGAGTTTGTACTCTAAAACTATGGAAATGTATGACCAAGATGAGTATGAACGACTTACAGAAGTTAACTCTTGATTAGAGAACAGAAGAGAATGCTAGGGAGCTCTTGGAATGATCAGATGGAAGTGTTTGAGTTGTGTGAATGTTGTAACTACAACATGGCTATTTATAGTGCATTTTAGGCTCCAAGATCATTCCACATTGCCCTACAACTGGTCATGGATGATGGGCAGGTGTCCCTAAGGGTTATGGGTCGTGTAGGGGGCGCCCATGCTCCATTAATTGGTGTTTGATCGTTCAAAAGCTCCAAAAGGCAAGAAACTACAAAGTTTCTGCATCTGGGCACTTTACGCGGCCCGCATGGGAGTTCCCATGCATTTTAATGCGGGTCGCCTGAGTTTAATAAATCAGATGCGTAATTGAGGTGGCTCGCGGCCCGCCTCAACTTACCCCTAACCTTCACGCGGGTCGCGAGAGGTTATAATTTCAGGATTTTCAAATCCTTTTGCAATGATTGCAGAATCCAGCCATTAATAACGAAATCTTTCGTAATGATTCGCCTGACCTTTCGGTTTTGAAGGGGTAACTTTGCGGTTTGGCCCTCGGTTATTTACCGATAGGGGCCTCGTGTTATTTACCAGCATTATTAAGTCCCCGGTTTATTTATTAATTATATTGGAAAGCCTTAACTTTCACTGTTGACGCTTTTAACCCTTCTTCTACGAATTCGATCGTAACTTTCTCGTATCATATCGAAACTTCGCGAAATTCATATATATTATTTTAGTGAGGGTATAATACCGTTACAAAGTCTTTGGAACGTTAAAGGGTCACTCAGAGGTATTATTAAACATGTTGACACAGTTAACCCCTGTAGTTTGTAATCTCTCACTTTCTTCCGCGTTTCATTTTTGTACGATCTATAATTCATTCGTTTGAAGGTTTAAGCATTATTTAGGGATACTATACAGTATATTTATCCTTGTTGACATTTATAACCCTCGAATTTATATACTTTCAAGGTTTGTCAAAATTAGTCCTTTATTTATTATAGATGCCACGTGTAAACAAATGACACGTGTTAACACATCATTGGACACAAAAATTCGAGGCCAGATTCAGAAAATGATCCCAACAACCCACAACCTTCCTTCATACCTCTACAACGTTCGGTATCGCACCGAAATTACGACGACCCTACTCCATACTACATAGGTCAGTTTAATCCGGCTGACTACATACATGAACCTTCAGGTTTTGTTCCACTAGGGCCACAAGACCATTTTTCTAAAGATCCCATGGAGGAGGATGAGGATCCAACTGAACCAGCTCGTGGTACGCCCACGCATCCGATAGAAGTTTCTGATGGGTCATCCTTCCATGGAACACCCTATCAAGGACCTGACAGTTTCCAAGCGATGTTTGACCGACACGAATGGTACTATACACCACCTCAACAGACATCTCAACAACCGAGACATCCACAGGATCCTTCTGAGGATTCACGCTTTGAGGCAGTTACGCCACCACCTCCGCCACCGGCACAACCAGTAATACCTGATCCGCCGAGGCGTAGGAGGACAAATGCTCGTATGTCTACACGAGGAGGATGGGGTATCCACTTCAGCACTCCTCGACATTCTAGTAGTAGCCACTATCCGCCACTACAAGAAGAAGGACCTTCAAGTCCTATACAAGAAGCGAACTCCGCACCAGCTGCACGAAATTCGCCACCATTTGGGTATGACCAACCCATACCAGCTTATACGGGTCCAACGGCTTACAACCCGTTTGAACCATCACAAGCACAATACAACTACGGCTATGAGCGCGACCCATATGTGGTGTCGGCTAGATATAATGCGCGCTACCCTGACGGAGCACATGGAAACATGGGACCACCGGATTACTCAGCTCATGGGTATCCAATACCTCCCAGACCTCCAGTTCCGCATCAAGCGCAACAACCACGATTCTCTCCTCCTGAACAGGAAGAAATACTCCATCGACTAGATCATGTGGAGAGAGAGTTCGAGGAAGAAAAGAAAAGCCACCGAGGATTTCTCAAGGGCTTGGCGAACCTACTAAAGGGCAAAAAGAAGAAACGTGACCATTAGCCCTTAATAGCTGTACTAATGTAAATTCTATTTTGAAATAAGTCCCTGTGTGGACAACTTATCGTATTTCAGTCCCTACGTGGACTTACCTTTAGTCCTTGCATGGACACCTATCTTGTACTAGTCCCTGCGTGGACTTGTCACTTATTTTAAAACCTCTATGGAGGTATGTATTATTTGAAAGACCCGTTTAGGGCAATGTGTAATTGTATTTGAGATTTTGGAATGTATGTTATGAGTTTTGTTTTAATATATATAAAAATAAATCAAAACCATTTCCTTTTATATTGATCTGCCTAAATAAAGAATCTTAAAAGGTGAAACCTAGCTTGGGGTCTGTTAAGATCTAGTCAAGATGGTACGACCTAACTGAAAAGATTCTGAATCCCTGTTAACCTCTGTACGCATGTTAACATTCATGGCAGATGTGATTCGTTAAAATCACGCACGTCATTCTTATACAATAATCCTTTAAGGATTTCAAAACCCAACTAAATGATATATAAATCGTGGGTTAAATCACCAATGAAGGTGATCAATATTATAAAGACATCCATTAGTGATGCAATGCCTACGGGCCAGTATTATAAAGACATCCATTAGTGATGCAATGCCTACGGGCCAGTATTATAAAGACATCCATTAGTGATGCAATGCCTACGGGCCAGTATTATAAAGACATCCATTAGTGATGCAATGCCTACGGGCCAGTATTATAAAGACATCCATTAGTGATGCAATGCCTACGGGCCAGTATTATAAAGACATCCATTAGTGATGCAATGCCTACGGGCCAGTATTATTAAAACATCCATTAGTGATGCAGTGCCTACGGGCCAGAATTATTAAAACATCCATTAGTGATGTAGTGCCTACGGGCCAGAATTATTAAAACATCCATTAGTGATGCAGTGCCTACGGGCCAGAATTATTAAAACATCCATTAGTGATGTAGTGCCTACGGGCCAGTATTATTAAAACATCCATTAGTGATGTAGTGCCTATGGGCCAATATTATTAAAACATCCATTGGTGATGTAGTGCCTACGGGCCAACCATATTAAGACTTCCATTAGAGGTGTAGTGCCTATGGGCCATAATAATTGTCTTATAACGACAAAAGACAGTGGTAGTCTATGACTCTCTGTCAGAAAGAGATAAAAGAACTACGGTTCAACTCTCTATGCCTTTGATTCTCTGAAATCTCGGCTAACATTATAAAACATCATCATGATTAGGCTTTATGCCGCCAATACTATTTATATAGTTGAAATAGGATATATTCAAATCCTAATATTTAATGAATTAATAAGTTAACCGAATATGGTCTCTGTACCATGGTTGACAAATTGTCAATAAAAGACAATTATATAATAATCTCCTGAATAAAATTTTGTTATCTTCTGTAACAGATTCAAGTTACAATGGCGGATCCCAATGGAGAGAACAGCCACACGAATGAAGATGACTATGACAATGCGTCAGTGCATTTGACAGGCGCACAACTGAAGACTCTGATTGCCAATGCTGTTCAGGCAGCTATTGATCGTCAAAATACTGAGTCTCAAGGCAGAACCGTGTCTAAACCACCCTCTAAGCCAAAGACACACTCCAAACCACCCTCTGAACCCAAGAAAGACGACGACAAACATTCGTCTACTGAGCACAGCGTTCATCGCGATCGAGAATATACTGATGCGTCCAGTGCTAAGGGTTGCACCTACAAATACTTTGTATCATGTAAGCCCCGTGAATTTACAGGGGAGAAAGGTGCGGTTGACTGTATCACCTGGCTAGACGAGATGGAGACGATAGTGGACATCAGCGGGTGCGCTGAGAGGGACGTGGTTAAGTTTGTGTCCCAGTTATTCAAGGGCGAGGCCCTGGCGTGGTGGAGAGCTCTGGTACAGGCTTCAGGTAAGTCTGCCTTGTACAAAATGTCATGGGGGGAGTTTATTGCCCTCATAAAAGAAAACTACTGCCCTCAGCATGAGGTTGAGAAGATTGAGGCTGATTTTGTCTCACTGGTGATGACAAACCTGGATTGTCAAGCATATCTGACAAGTTTTAACACTATGTCACGCCTGGTGCCATATCTTGTGACACCAGAACCTAGAAGGATTGCCCGATTCATTGGGGGCTTAGAGCCGGCGATCAAGGCCAGCGTAAAGGCCTCTAGGCCAACGACCTTCAGGTCAGTTACTGACCTCTCCTTGTCTCTTACACTTGATGCTGTCCGTCTGAGGGCACAAAGGAGCAAGGAGGCTGAAAAGCGAAAACGTGAGGATGATACCTCACGAAAGTCTGGGAAAAAGCACCGTGGAAACGGTGAAGGCAAGAGAGGGTCGGAGGCAAAGAAGGAGGGGCAAGCTGATGGAAGACCTCACTGCAAGGTCTGCAAGAAACCTCACTCCGGGAAGTGTAGGTTTGCGTCTGGTTCGCAGTCGCAACAAAAGACTCCACCCTGTGGGCTATGCAAGTCCAAGGATCATAAGACATTGGAGTGCAAAAAGATAAAGGATGCAACCTGCTATAATTGTAATGAGAAGGGGCATATAAAGAGTAATTGCCCGAAGTATGCCAAGAAGGCGGAAGAGACGAAGAAGTCGAATGCGAGAGTTTTTCGCTTGGATGCAAAGGAAGCGGTTAAGGACGACAATGTGCTTACAGGTACTTTTCTCGTAAATAATATATTTGCAAGAGTACTGTTCGATTCTGGCGCTGATAAATCCTTTGTAGACCAGAAATTTTGCCAACTACTAAATATGCCAATCAAAACCCTTGACGTGAAATACGAAGTAGAGTTAGCAGACGGCACGATAGAAACCGTCTCTACTGTTCTAGAAGGATGTGAAATGTCCATTAGGAACCATTCTTTTCCTTTATCTCTACTTCCTTTCAAACTTGCGGGTTTTGACATCATGCTAGGCATGGACTGGTTATCCCATAACCAGGCCCAAATCATTTGCGGCAAGAGGCAAATAGTTTTAAAAACTCCGAGTGGTGAATCTCTTACCATTCGAGGTGATACGCATTACGGATTGCCCGAAGACGTATCTATGCTGAAAGCTTCAAGGTGTTTGAACAGAGGCTGTGTAATTTACATGGCTCAGGTGATAATTGAAGAACCAAAGCCGAAGATCGAGGATCTTCCTGTCATTTCTGAATACCCCGAGGTTTTTCCTGAAGAACTACCTGGGTTGCCACCAGATAGACAAGTGGAGTTCAGAATTGACATCATCCCTGGAGCGGCTCCGATAGCAAGAGCACCTTACAGACTAGCGCCAACGGAAATGAAAGAACTGAGAACCCAGTTGGATGAACTGCTGGCGAAGGGTTTTATCAGACCTAGTTCATCTCCCTGGGGAGCTCCTGTCCTATTTGTAAAGAAGAAGGACGGATCGATGCGGTTGTGCATCGACTATAGAGAACTGAATAAAGTTACCATAAAGAATAGATATCCTTTACCAAGGATCGATGATCTATTCGACCAGCTGCAAGGAGCAAGCTACTTCTCAAAGATCGACTTAAGGTCGGGTTATCATCAACTAAGGGTCAGAGATGAAGATGTACACAAGACTGCATTTAGGACTCGCTATGGTCATTACGAGTTCCTAGTGATGCCTTTTGGGCTCACAAATGCACCGGCTGCGTTCATGGATCTCATGAATCGCGTTTGCAAGCCATACTTGGATAAATTCGTCATAGTCTTCATCGACGATATCCTTATATATCCCAAGAACCAAGCTGACCACGAGAAGCACCTCCGTTGCATTCTCGAATTACTACAGCGTGAGAAACTCTACGCCAAATTCTCGAAATGTGAATTCTGGCTACGAGAAGTTCAGTTAGGACACGTTGTGAGTGAGCGTGGTATCCAAGTGGATCCCGCTAAGGTAGAGGCGGTCATGAACTGGCAAGAGCCAAAGACGCCTACCGAAATCCGTAGCTTCCTGGGATTAGCAGGGTACTACCGGAGATTTATTGAAAATTTTTCAAGGATTGCTGCGCCTTTGACTTCCTTGACCAAGAAGAAAGAAAAGTACATTTGGGGCCCAAAGCAGCAAGAGTCCTTCGAAATCCTGAAGCAGAAGCTAAGCAACGCTCCTGTGTTAACATTACCAGAAGGTACTGATGAGTTCGTGGTTTACTGCGATGCATCACACACAGGCATGGGGTGTGTGCTTATGCAGAAGGGCAAGGTGATTGCCTATGCTTCAAGGCAATTAAAGGTGCATGAAAAGAATTACACCACCCATGATTTGGAGTTGGGTGCCGTTGTATTTGCACTTAAGTTGTGGAGGCACTACCTTTATGGTATTAAAATTGTGATTTATTCTGATCACAAAAGCCTCCAGCACCTGTTCAACCAGAAAGAGTTGAACATGAGACAGCGCCGTTGGATGGAAACCCTGAATGATTATGACTGTGAAATCAGGTACCATCCCGGTAAGGCGAATGTAGTCACCGATGCATTGAGCAGGAAAGAAAGGGTAAAACCCATTCGAATCAATGCCAAGAGCATTGAAGTTAAAAATAATTTGATGGAAAGGATATTAGCTGCGCAGCGTGAGGCTGTGTTGGAAGCTAATTATCCTAATGAAAAGCTGGGAGTAACTGAGGAGCAGTTGACTCTTAGCAAGGATGGAATCTTGAGGCTGAATGGACGTATATGGGTTCGGATTTATGGAGGACTACGAGATGTTGTTCTCCAGGAAGCCCATAGTTCCAAATACTCAGTCCATCCTGGTGCTGACAAGATGTACCAAGACTTAAAGGCAAATTATTGGTGGATAGGCTTGAAAAAGTCTGTAGCCGCCCATGTAGCAAAGTGCTTGACTTGTGCTCAAGTCAAAGCCGAGCACCAAAAGCCGTCTGGCTTGCTACAACAGCCTGAACTTCCCGAGTGGAAGTGGGAATGTGTAACTATGGACTTCATAACCAAGTTACCCAAAACCAGGAATGGAAACGATACAATATGGGTCATAGTCGATAGGCTGACTAAATCAGCTCATTTTCTACCCATCAAGGAGACATATAGCTCCGATATGTTAGCCCAACTATATGTTGATAAGATTGTAGCCTTACACGGCATACCTGTGTCTATTATCTCCGACAGAGATACTAGATACACATCTCACTTCTGGAAGAGTTTCCAGCAATCTTTGGGCACGCGTTTGAACTTTAGTACGGCTTACCATCCACAGACGGACGGTCAAAGTGAGCGTACTATCCAAACGCTAGAAGACATGCTTCGTGCATGTGCGATCGATCTAGGTGGTAATTGGGATAAAAACCTACCCCTGATAGAATTCTCCTACAATAATAGCTACCACACCAGCATAAAGGCTGCGCCTTTTGAGGCATTATATGGTAGGAAATGCAGGTCGCCTGTTTGTTGGGCGGAAGTAGGGGAGGTCCAACTATCAGGACCAGAGATTGTTTTCCAGACGACGGACAAGATTGTCCAGATCCGGGAACGTCTCAAGGCTGCCCGCGATAGGCAGAAGAGCTACGCTGATCCAAAGCGTAAGGATT